>NW_027097060.1:0-180000 GCF_019320115.1 Miscanthus floridulus | reverse complement strand
TCTATTTGTAAGCCCATTGTAGTTGCTCCCACTAACCCTTCTTGTAGCACTTCAACTTCAACTTCACCTTTGAGTGATGGTTCACTTGTGATGCCTCACTAATGGTGGAAAATGAGACCCTTAAGAAGGAGGTGAATGAGCTCACTCGTGCCTTAGGCAATGCCTATGGGAGATGCCCATATGCTAAAGTGCTTGGGTAGCCAAAGATTTTCTCTCAACAAAGAGGGATTAGGCTATACCCCCAAGAAAGGCAAGGTGGCCTTTGTCACTCCCAAAATTAGCTTTGTGAAGGGCAATGGTCGGTTTTGCAATAGATGCAAGCAAGTTGGGCATGTAGAGCAATATTGCAAGATTAACAAGAACAAGCTACCTAATGTATCTTGAATTAAATTTGATTCTTGTTATATGCTTGTTAAGGGTGCCAATGGTGTGAAGGCTAAGTTCATTGGTACACCAATTGTGGGCCCAAAGAAGAAGGCCATTTGGGTACCAAAGACCTTGGTAACTAACCTACAAGGACCCAAGCAAGTTTGGGTACCTAAAAAGAATTGATTTTCTTTTGTAGGTAAATTATAAGGCTAGAGGAAGGCATTGGGTGCTTGATAGTGGGTGCACACAACACATGACCAGTGATCCAAGAATGTTCAAATCAATCAATGAAAACAAGAGCAATGGGATTAATAGTATCACATTTGGTGACAATGGCAAAGGCAAGGTCAAAGGTCTTGGTAAGATTGTAATATCCAGTGACTTGAGCATTTCTAATGTGCTACTAGTAGAGAGCTTGAACTTCAACCTATTATTGGTAGCTCAATTGTGTGATCTTGGTTTCAAGTGCATATTTGGTGTGGATGATGTAGAGATCATAAGTGTAGATGGCTCTAACTTGATATTCAAAGGATTTAGATATGAGAATCTATACTTAGTTGATTTCAATGCTAGAGAAGCTCAATTATCAACATGTTTGATCACTAAGTCTAGCATGGGTTGGTTATGGTATAGAAGGCTTGGTCATGTTGGAATGAAACAATTGAATAAGTTGATCAAGCATGACTTAGTTAGAGGCTTGAAAGATGTCACATTTGAAAAGGGTAAGCTATGTAGTGCATGTCAAGCCAAAAAGCAAGTTGGTAACACACATCCTAAGAAGAGCATGATGAGCACATCTAATGCATTTGAGTTGATGCACATGGACTTATTTGGACCAACCATATACACTAGCATTGGTGGAAATAAATATGGATTTGTGATTGTAGATTATTTCACTAGATACACATGGGTGTTCTTCCTTGTTGACAAGAGTGAGGTGTTTGCAACATTCAAATCATTTGTCAAGGGCATTCACAATGAGTTTGAAACAACCATCAAGAAAGTGAGAAGTGATAATGGAAGTGAGTTCAAGAACACAAAAATTGATGAGTTGTGTGATGAATTTGGAATTAGACATCAATTCTCGGCCAAGTACACTCCACAATCAAATGGCCTAGTTGAAAGAAAGAATAGAACTTTGATTGACATGGCAAGATCAATGTTGAGTGAGTACAATGTGAGTCATTCATGTTGGGCCGAAGCAATCAACACGACTTGCTATTATAGCAACTGACTCTATTGTCACCCCATGATGGAGAAGACACCTTATGAGCTATTGAATGGAATAAAGCCCAACATAGCATACTTTTGGGTTTTTGGTTGTAAATGCTACATATTGAAGAAAGGCACTAGGTTGAGCAAGTTTGAAAATAAATATGATGAAGGTTTCTTGCTTGGTTAGTCCACTACTAGCAAGGCATATAGAGTTTGGAATTTGGCTAGTGGTACTCTTGAGGAGATTCATGATGTGGAATTTGATGAAATAAATGGTTTCCAAGAGGAAGATGAGAATCTAGATGATGTAAGAGGAACTCAATTGGTCAATGCAATGAAGAACATGAACATTGGTGATATAAGGCCTAGAGAGATGATTGATGTTGAAGATGACAAGAATCAAGTGCTCTCTAACTCAAATGTGCAAGCTAGTGGTTCTCATGATCAAGTTCAAGCAAGTACTAGTGATGACAAAATGCAAGATCATCAACAAGTGGCCAGTTCATCATCTCAACCAAGTGATCAATCAAATGCAAGCAATCAAGTGCAAGTGCTTCAACCAACCAATGTTGCAATAGATCATCCATTGGATACTATAATTGGTGATATTTCAAGAGGTGTGCAAACAAGATCAAGATTGGCTTCATTTTGTGAGCATTTCTCATTTGTGTCATCCATTGAACCTAAGAAGATTGATGAAGCTTTGAAGGATGTTGATTGGGTCAATGCTATGCATGAAGAGCTAAACAACTTCATAAGAAACCAAGTATGGGAGTTAGTTGAGAGGCCTAAGGATCATAATATGATTGGAACCAAGTGGGTCTTTCAGAACAAGCAAGATCAAGATGGGATAGTAATAAGGAACAAAGCAAGATTAGTGGCTCAAGGTTACACTCAAGTTGAAGGTCTTGACTTTGGAGAAACATATGCCCCGGTTGTAAGATTGAAAGCAATTAGGATCTTGTTAGCCTATGCATGTGCCCACAGCATCAAGTTGTACCAAATGGATGTGAAGAGTGCATTTCTTAATGGGTACATCAATAAGCTTGTGTATGTTGAGCAAGCCCAAAGTTTTGAAGATGAAAAGAAACCCAACCATGTTTACAAGTTGAGAAAGGCTTTGTATGGATTAAAACAAGCACTAAGGGCATGGTATGAGAGATTAAGGGCTTTCCTACTCTCTAAGAGATTCAAAATGGGAAAGGTTGACACCACTCTCTTCACCAATAAGCTTAGAAATGACTTGTTTGTAATGCAAATCTATGTTGATGATATCATATTTGGATCAACAAATCAAGATTTTTGTGAAGAGTTTGACAAGATGATGGCAAGTGAGTTTGAGATGTCCATGATTGGAGAGCTTAGTTACTTCCTTGGTCTTCAAATCAAGCAAATGAAGAATGACATATTTGTGAGTCAAGGCAAGTATATCAAGGACATGCTCAAGAAGTTTGGAATGGATGATGCTAAAGCTATTAGTACACCAATGGGGACAAGTGGAAGCTTGGATAGTGATGCTAGTGGCAACATGATGGATCAAAAGATGTATTGGTCTATGATTGGAAGCCTACTCTATGTGACCGCATCAATGCCAGATGCCATGTTTAGTGTATGTATGTGTGCTAGATTTCAAGCCTCACCAAGAGAAAGTCATTTGAAGGCAACAAAGAGAATATTGAGGTACTTGAAGCATACATAAAATGTTGGATTATGATATCCCAAAGGAGCAAGATTTGAGTTGATTGGATATTCGGACTCCGATTATGCGGGATGCAAAGTTGAGAGAAAGAGCACACCGCACATATGTCAACTATTGGGAAGATCACTTGTGTCTTGGTCATCAAAGAAGCAAAATAGTATAGCACTTTCAACCATCGAAGTGGAGTACATTTCAGTTGGTAGTTGTTGTGCTCAATTACTTTGGATGAAGGCTACTTTGAATGACTTTGGAATCAAATTCAAGCAAGTGCCATTGCTATGTGACAATGAGAGTGCCATAAAGCTCACCAACAACCCTGGTTCAACATTCAAGAACAAAGCACATTGATGTCCGCCATTATTTCATAAGAGATCACCAACAAAAAGGGGACATTTGCATTGAGAGTGTGGGCACCAAAGATCAACTTGCCGATATCTTCACCAAGCCACTTAATGAGAAGAGGTTTTGCAAGCTAAGGAATGAATTGAACATACTTGACTTCTCCAATATGTGTTGATGCACCCCCCATTATATGACATGCCTCTCCTTCGAGCAAAGCAAGGTAAAGTTGATTGACATGTCATCCATCCATTGCTAAGGACTTGTCTAGTGCATCTAGTCATTCCTATCATGTCCTAGGCTCATTCATGAAAATTAAATGAATTTGATACTTGTATGGTACCACTATTGCTTGCATGTTTCAAATGATCTAGTGGTAGCATATGACATGTTTGTGGGCTTGTAAACCTAGTGTTTGATCTAGAAAATAAGCTATACGTGTTTAACTCAACATGGTATAGGATAACCCTTATTTGGAGGTGTGAAGAAGCTTGTGCTTGGATCAAACCGAGTTAAATATCTTTTGCAAGTGATCTAGATTGAACCAAATTGGGAAAATAATCCTTATTTCACATGGTTTCACCCCAACCTATCTATAATTTGAGCTCACCTTTTGTGCTAATTGTTGACAAAGGGGAGAGAAATTCACAAAGATAGTAAGATAGAAGGAGCAAACAAATGAAATGACATTGTAAGGGGATTAATAAAAATGCACACAAGTAGGGGGAGCAAGCTCATAAACTTGTATGTTGCATTTGAATATGCATTTCATATATTTGCTTGCATGGCACAAGTTTTAAATTTCAACATCCATGCTTGTGTGGTGTATGCTAGTTATATGCTTGAATGGTGAAATAAAAAAACTAGCATGCATAGGCTAAAATAACTAGACTTATGTTCGTTTTATGGAAACTAGACCCTTGCTTGTAATATTGATCTCATGGGGTATTCTAGTTTTTTATGTATGTCTAGTTACTAATGGTGCTAAGGATGATATATTGGTGCACTCTGATTGGTATCACGCTTCAAAGGTCCATCTCTTATACCTTAGCATCATTTGGTAGACATTGTCTCCCATATTTCCTAACTAAGCATATGTGCAAGCTTCAATCCAAACTCTTAGCACATATGTAGGGGGAGCAATTGCTACCATATGGGATTCATGAAACTTGTCCATATCCTTCTACACATGGTAAATATGCTTGGGCAAGCAACATGGATTCAATTAAATTTCAATTCATATCTTTGTAAAAGGGTTGTCATCAATTACCAAAAAGGAGGAGATTGAAAGCTCTAGTTTGGTTTTGGTGAATTGATGAAACCCTAAGTCCTAACCTAGTTTATCAAAGTGATTATGAGATAGGTAACACTACTCCAAGTGATGAAGCAAATGAAGATCATGACATGATGATGGTGATGGCATGGTGATGATCAAATGCTTGGACCTAAAAAGAAGAAAGAGAAAAATAAAAGGCTCAAGGCAAAGGTATAAGTGGTAGGAGCTATTTTGTTTCAGTGATCAAGACACTTAGAGAGTGTGATCACATTTAGGATCAATAGCCATACTATTAAGAGGGGTGAAATTCATATTGAAATACGGTTATCAAAGTGCCACTAAGATGCTCTAACTCATTGCATATGCATTTAGGATCTAGTGGAGTGCTAACACCCTTGAAAATGTTTGTGAAAATATGATAGCACACATGCACAAAGGTGATACACATTGTCTTTAGCACTTGGGAGCAAAGGTAATAAACTTCACCAGTGGAGTGTCTGCCCGTAGAGTGCAGACAATCCAACGGTGCCACCGACGCCCTGTACAGAAAAGATAGATTTTCACAGAGTGCACCAGATGCTGATCACGTAGTGACCAGACGCTGGGTCCTATGTCCGGTCAGTGGAAGCAGTGAAGACGCTAGCGTTGGTCTTCGACCGAACACTGGGTCACTTTGTGACCGGATGCTGGTTGGGTGCATCCAGTCCCACTAACGTGGCTGCACTGAGGAGACATTGAGTGACCGGACACTGGGTGAGTCCTGTCGAGCATGACCGGACGCATCGGGTCATGATTTTTTGTGAATGGAAGCTTACTGGAAATGACCAGACGCTGAGGTCCTATGTCTGGTCACTTTCAAGCAGCGTGTCCGGTCACAACTTGAATGTTCTGATGACCGTTGAGATCACATGATCATGGTTTGAAGCAGGGGACACGTGGCACACATCGCGCGACCAGATGCTGGGGTCCAGTATCCGTTCGATCTGACCTACGCGTCCGGTCACCCTGTTTTATAGTGGACTAAGGAGCCAACGGCTCTATTTTATGGGAGCTTCTATTTAAGCCCCATAGCCGGCTCAAGCTCACCCTCTTGGCTATTTGCATTGACATAGTAACCTTGTGAGCTTAGCCAAAGCCTTCCCACTCATCTCCATCATTGATTCATCATCTTTGTGAGATTGGGAGAGAATCCAAGTGCATTGCTTGAGTGATTGCATCTAGAGGCACTTGGTATTTGTGTTTCGCTACGGGATTCACTTGTTACTCTTGGTGGTTGCCGCCACCTAGATGGCTTGGAGCAGTGAGGATCATTGAGTAGAGGTTGGTGATTGTCTCCGGCTCCGATCGTGGTGATTGTGAGGGGTCTTGTGCCTTTCCCGGTGGAGCGCCGAAAGGTAACTCTAGTGGATTGCTTGTGTCATTGAGTTACCTCACTTGTGGGTAGGTTCTTGCAGTGTCCAATTGTGTGGACGAGGTTCATGCAACACCTCTTAGCCGCCGAACCTCCAAGTGTTGGTAGACACAACGGGGACTAGCGTGCCGGCAAGCACATGAACCTCAGGAGAAAAATTGGATGTCTCTTGCCCTTTGGTATTCTCCCAGTGATTGATTTAGTATTCATCTTGTGATTGGTTCACTCCTCTACACGGCGGTATAATCACCCTACTCATGTATTTATATTCTTCCAAACTAGTTGTAGCAAGCTCTTTAGTGTAACTAGAATTTAGAGCTTGCTTTGTTGTTTTAAGTTCATCTAGTGGAGCTCTTTAGTGTAGCAAGTGTGAGAGCTCTTAGTGAGTAGTGACATAGCAAATTGTGTGTCTAGAGATCATAGCAACTAGAATTGTTGGATAGGTGGCTTGCAACCCTTGTAGAGCTAGAGCAAGTTTGCATTTCGCTATTTGTTATAGTAATCAAATTGCTCTAGTTGATTTGTAGATTTTTAAATACGCTATTCACCCCCCTCTAGCCATATTAGGACCTTTCAACAGGCACCATTCTTTCCATTTCTGCAACCATGGTACGAGATAACTCCTTGGCACAAAGCTAGCGAAAGAAATTGCTCAACTCCGCTAGCACCTGCTAGACATGCTCAGGGACATAGCCTCGAACCATCACCGGAAGTAGGCGCTCAAGCCATATGTGGTAATCATGACTCTTGAGCCCATTGATTCACATAGTAGCTAAGTTCACTCCCCTCTTTAGATTCGCTGCATACCCATCAGGGAACATTAACATTTGGAACCATTCTAGTACCTCCCTCCTTTGGGCCCTCATCATGATGAAATCGGCCCTAGGCTTTCTCCACGACTTTTCGGCTCTGGGAGGCTCCATGTCCAACTTTGGTCTATCGCATAACCTCGCTTGATCCACTCTAGCCTTAACGTTATCCTTTGTCTTATCAGGAATGTCCATGATTGTACCAAAAATTGCCTCGGCGATATTCTTTTCAATGTGCATTACATCAATGTTATGTGGAAGAAGAAGATCATCAAAATAGGGGAGGTTCCACAGGCATGACTTCTGAGTCTAGGCATGTTGCTCGCCATATCCCACAAAACCACCTTCTTGTTTATTGACCTAGAGAGCGTCTAACTAAGCACGAACCGTGGCTCCTGTCATCATCTGCGGTGCAGGGTCTTTAACTACGACATCTTTCATAAAGTTCTTGATGTCTAGTCTGAATGGATGGTCAGGAGGGAGGAATTGTCGATGTTTGTCAAACAAAGAATATTTGCCACCCTTTATCAACCAAATGAACTTCAGAGAAGCCTTGCATACTGGGCATGGGAACCTCCCGTGAACACACCAGCAGCAGAAAATCCCATATGCCGGCAAGACATGCAGGGAGTACTGGTACCA
Source organism: Miscanthus floridulus (assembly GCF_019320115.1). Classification (NCBI taxonomy): domain Eukaryota; kingdom Viridiplantae; phylum Streptophyta; class Magnoliopsida; order Poales; family Poaceae; genus Miscanthus; species Miscanthus floridulus. The sequence continues at coordinate 172,240 of NW_027097060.1, read as the reverse complement.
AACATGCATTTTGAAGTTTGTCTTTGTAGCTCGGTCGTATGTCCATACCCCTTCCTCCCAAGCATAGACCAAATCATCAATCAGAGGCTCCATGTACACACTCATATTATTCCCCCGGGTGTTCTAAAATTATCAACAACAAGAATATGTTCTGCCGTTGAAAGAGGACGCTAGGGGGGAGATTGAGGGGGATAACAAACATGGGCCAATAGGTGTATGGGGCAGCCGCCATTCCATAAGGATTGAACCCATTTGTTGCCAATGCAACACGTACATTACGAGCCTCTACAGCTTTCTCACGATGAATCACATCAAACCTTGTCCAGGCTTCACCATCGGATGGGTGTACCATCTTCTCAGGATTGTATCGACGTCTATTTTTGTGCCATGTCATCTGTTTCATGGATTCCTCAGTCATGTAAAGCTGTTGGATCCTCGGTATGAAAGGAAGGTAACATAGGATCTTCATGGGGATTGCGAGCTGCCTCTTCTGACCATCACCAGAGTCTACCTCTAGGAACCTAGACGATTCGCACTTCACACAGTACTTTTCTTCCGCATACTCTTTCCTAAATAAGATGCATCCCTTCGAACAAGCATGTATCTGCTCGTATGGCATCTTAAGTGTATGAAGGAGTTTTTGTGCCTCATACATGCTCTTTGGCAAGATGTGACCATCCGGGAACAGGCTGCCAACAACTGTTAGCATAACATCGAAGGCGTCTCGACTCAAGCTAAACAAGGACTTCACGACCATTAGGCGTGCAATGGCATCCAGTTGAGAAACCTTGGAATGCCCATGAAGGGGTTGCTATGCCGCAGACAACATGTCATAATACGCCTTTGCGGTAGCCTTTGGCTCCTCCTCCCTACGTCCTTCATCGAAGTGTGCTTCATGATAGTCATTTAACATGTCTCCTACCCCGGCATCATCATCATATTTCTCGATGCGTTGTATCACGACCTCGTCTCTCTCACGATCGGCTTCACCATGGTAGATCCACCTAGTATAGTCTGCCATAAATCCAGTCTTACAAAGTGTTTATCCATGACCACCTTGGTTTGCCGACGCATGTTTGCACATTTGCTGCAGGGACACCAAGAGACACTAGCTCCTTTAACCCTTGCAAATGCCCGTTCCAAGAAAGCATCGGTCTTGTCAATCCATTCATCGGTCAACTAAGTCTGACTAGAGCGGCCCATGTACATCCATTCACGGTCATCCATCCTCTAGCATATCAGCAAGTAATATAAAAAATCACGTTGCATCTACACGTTCCTATACTATCTAATAGGTGAAGATAGGTCCTAATCCCACCCGAGGATGTGTAGATGGGGTTAGTTTCTAAGCTCTACTCCTATCCGAGATAGAATTTCAGCAGCACCTCCCCGCTGTTCTCCAAATACACGTCCTAGAAGGGAGATTGTGTATCTAGAGAATAACAGGGAGATGCTGCCGAAACTCTATCATGGATCGGAGTAGAGCATGGAAACTAACTGCATCTACACATCCTTGGGCTGTCCAAAAAACATGGACAATTCGAAACAAATATGGTTATAGATATGCGAAGATCTGCATATTTCCAACCGTATCTCTTTTGAACAGGAGACGCCTAGCTAGGTTATGTGACATACAAGCATGATACATAAAGAAGGGTCTTTTATGCCTCACCTTGCAGTCCTGCAAAGTGATGAGTCGAGGACGTTCCAATAGCTCTCTGCAATAAAAGGAACATAATAGTGTCAAATCTAAATTTCGACAGCACCTTCCCTGCACGGGAGAGGTTTCCAAAACCTGCAACAAATAAAACGGCACGATGGCCGACAACCACATACATTCGGCAACAAATGGCACGATGGTCGACAACCACATACACATCTTATACCTTGCAAAACGACGACAAGTTGTGGGGGCGGCGGGAGGGCAAGGCGGAACCAGGCAGCAGGGCAGGGCAGGGAGCGGCGGCAAAAACCTGCAAGTTGAAGATAATAGAGAGCCAAATGCATTGGTCAGTAAGTGTATAGCGAGATCATTAAAAGAATGGCAATCATTGGCATGGAAAGTCTCCAAATTATGAGACGTTATGAGACATAGACAATACATAGATAAATATGTCAAATTCAACATTAACAAATCAGACACCCAATATCGGGTTTTCCAAACTCAACATCCAATAGCAGGGAAGAAAGAAACATACACCTTCAGCATAATACAAGCATAATACAGTGAGGGACTGACATGTAACATAGTGAGGGACCAGCAGTAACCATAAATAATCTATTAACTGGAGTCTCTAATTCTAAGGTGATGGTGATCTAAGAAAGTTACACCTAAAGGCATTACACGGAAGGACACATAACTGCTAAGTTTTACAAATTGCAACAAATCTTACTATACTGTGAAACTTACTGCACTGCATATCTGTGCAGATGGATAGAGTTTACGAGAACACAGTGTCTATTGAGTTCAAGCAACTAAGCTGAACAGCAGATGGAGAGAAGGGACATTATAACAGACCAAACAACAGTCAATCAGGTAGGCTAGATTCCTCTAAAGGTGTCAATAGCTGTTGAAGTATCAAACAGAAGGAGGCTACATTCCTCTGAAAATTACTACTGTGTACAGTAGAGATGGCAAATAGAATGGGGTTCATACTACAGTCAGGACAAATTGGCATACAAAGATTGAGTAAATATGGTTTTCTCTTTTCTAATTTCAAAATACTACAGCTGTTTATTCAGCCTCAATGGAATTCTGCAGATCTAACTTATTGGTTTGGTAATTTCAAAAACTAAGCAAATAAGGCAGACCATGAATGAGCAGGTCGATGCACAGATTGATCTTCTCTTATTGATTTATCCACATAAATGAACCAACGGAATAGCTCCAATCATGCATCAGACAAACTCAAATATAATATCCATTATCTAACATCCATACAAGGGAATTAGATGTATGGCAGATCGACTCTGTCAAATCTCATACAACTAAAAAAATCAAATGCTCACTAGAAAAACAACCGACCTAAAAAAACCTAAAACCAATCATAAAAACAACCTCCAACCACAAAAAAATTGAATTACAATGAAAAATAAATGTCAGTCAGCTAGGGTTTTGCTTTTGCATAGTTAGAGAGAAGGGAGCAAACAGAGCAATATAATGGCTACATGTATGGCCTGTCCTAGAGTAAGACTGTGTCAAACCAGCTGGGAGCTAGTGGCAGTTTCAGAAGAAGTTACACAGCAGGAATCTGCGAAACATCAGCCTGATGATTCTTTAAGATGCATTAAGATTGGTTCTTAGTCTCACTGAAGACTTAAGCAGCTAGCTGCGCTGTGTATGTGAAGTTTGGAATGGTCCAGGAAAATCAAAGAGAAATTCATCTTCTTTTCTTAATTCTTTTTTACTTAAAGAAAAGGGCTGTATGTATGCATGTAAAGAACAATGTAGTTACCAATTTATTAAAAAATATTGACAATGACACTTCAAACTTGGAAGTTATCAAAATCATGTCGTTCTTAAAAACAACTTCAAGACAACCTACAGGCCATCTATTAAAACAGCACATCAACGACCTCAAGGCCATGCTCAGATACAAATCCAAAACCCATCAAAGCAGAGGCATAATCAACTCTAATCAACAAAAATGAGTAGTCATAGCAGAATACACAATGACACACATTAGAAGTAGGTTGTTTTTATATTTATGACAGCATAAATAATATGTAAGCTACACAACCATACCAGAAAGAACAGGGAGGCAGGGGCGGACGCTGGGAGGGGACAACCCGGCGGCAGACGCTGGGAGGCAGGGGCGCTGGGTGGCCGGGCCGCCGTGCGGCGACGGGAGGGGCGTCGCGCTGAGGGCCGGCGCACCAGGATGGCGGGGGCCGCCGGCGGTGGCACGGGAAGGCGGGGGCCCGGCGGCGGGGGGCGGCCGGCTGGCGGCAGAGGGTGGTGGCCCGGCGGCGGAGGGCGGTCTGACGGCGCGGGGTGGGGGTGGCAGTCCGGCGGCGCGGCATGGTGTGTGTTTGTGTGCGGATGAGTGCGTGAGTGTGTGTGAGTGTGCGGTCGGATAGGGTAAAAACCAAAGGTATGCCGAGTGCCAGATTGCGGACAATCAGCATTGTTTTTTCAATTTCCAACCGGTACGGTACTAGTAAGTGGGGCCGGATTGGGTATGTTGCCGAGTCTCCACTACATAACACTTGACAACTCTATTGTTTGCCGAGTGTCGTATAGTTAACACTCGCAAAATAAATTGACATTTCATGCCCACCCATCATCCTTCTTCATAACGTGTTTTACTAAATTTGTTACGATGTAATTTGAAAATACCTTGTCAAATTCACTCAACAATGTATATTTGATTTTCTATGAATATTAATCCATTATTTCATGCAGTTATAGCTCAAATTCAATTGATATCAATTAAAATTGTATAATTGCAGTTAATAAATTAAAATTATCAAACGGATCTAAAAAATTACCAAAATTTGACGTGAATCAATCTATATTGTCTATTTCCTATACAAAAAGTTTTGAAGTCAAACCCCAATTCGACTATCACTATGACTCCAAATCTTACCGGATCCTTTTCAACGCTACGATTCTTCTTCGAAGATGCTTCGGTTTGTAAGCGTTGTACGTGACAAATTGTGTGAAACCTTCTCCATTTTTTCCACAGTCTCCATGTATGATATCAGGAGATCTTGACAAATCTTGTCATTTTCAGACTTCGTTTGCTTTTTTTAGAATTTAAAAATCATTCGGCCACACGTTCGTGGTCGTGTTTACTAAACAAAATGTTTCGAAATTTCTTTTCATTTCCTGAGTAGGGCCCCAAAATGGACTAAATAACATGAATATGATTTCTCAACTCAATTTATTCCATTATTTGAATCACTTGTCGTTCAAATTTGACTTAAACCAAAAAATTCCTCTAAATACAATAAATTAATTAAATATAGCAAACAGATCGAGAAATATATCAAATTTTAACATGTAGTACCAAATGTTGTATGTGGAGAGTAGAAAAAGTTTGGAGGGCAGGAGAGGAAAAAATTTATTATTTTGCCGAGTGCCAATAAAAATACTCGGCAACAACTATTATTTTTGCCGAAGTGTCAATAGAAAAACACTCGACAAACCTTGTATTTGCCGAGTGTCTCTAACGGACACTCGGTAAAGTTCTAATGGTAGGGCGGCGAACCCAACGGCCGTCACATGGCCGCACGCCCAACGCACGTGCCTATACTTTTGCCGAGTGTCCATGTTTGCCGAGTGTTTCGTTGTAGTTTGCTGAGTGTTTTTTATTAGACACTCGGTAAAATTGGGTTTTACCGAGTGCTATCTGTTTGTCGAGTGTTGAATTTGAAACACTCAGTAAATAGGATATTTGTCGAGTGCCCGATGAAATGCACTCGGTAAACCCTCAGGCACTCGACAATTATACTGTTTCCAGTAGTGAACCACTCTCAATGCATAGTTACATTCTATAGTTTTATAGCCATTTAATGTTATGACTCATTGTGAGTTGATAACTATGCCACAAAAGTTTCATCCCCATAAAACTTATTTCTTCTCCCTCTTCTTAAATATGGTGCTACACTATCAAAAATGTGTACGTGGCAGCTTATTAAATACAGATGATACTACTCCCTCCGGGCCGTTTTGTAAAACGCATGCATGCAGCATAATCGAGGTTAGGGCAGTCCAACAAGGTATCGATGGTAGTTTCTATTCCTCTTAATTACATTTACAGCTTAACAATTTGCTGATGTACCAAAGGAGTTATTGTAGAGAGAGGGTATAAAAAGAAGAAATCAGTTTCCTTACGAAGGAACGATGTCCTCACGCGGTTCAACGCTGGAAGAAACGAGAGAAATTGCGTTGGGGGAGAAACGACTGGTTTCCTCTGGATCTAGTGCGCTACAGCTCGAGCGAGCACGGTGGGGGCACAGGCAACTGGGCCAGCGAGCGAGCAAGGTGGCGGCATGGGCGACCGCGCCCAGCGCGCGAGCACAGTGGCGCGTAACCCTGGGCAAAAATAATCAAGAACCGAACCAAAATAATCGGAACCGAAACCGAATTAATCGGAACCGAAATTTTTAATCCTAGTTCGATTCCTAGTTCTCAGGAACCGAAATAATGTCGAGTAATGTGGTTCTAGACCTCGATTAACCGAACAAAACCAAATCTGTACATATTGGCCCAATTGCAAAAGAACCGAACTATATGACTGATGTAATGTATGGCTCAATTTTCATTTTTCCCCTTTTCTTCCCTTCTGTTTCACGGATGTAATGTATGGCTCGGTTAGTTTGGTTCTAACCAAACCGAACCAAACTAACCAAGACCAAATTTTCTCGGTTCTAAGTTTCCTAGCTAACCAATCGGTTTCAGTTTTATGCTAACCGAATTTTATAAAGAACTGAGGAACCGAACCAATCGGTTTCGATTAACCGAATGCCCAGGGCTGGCGGCGCGGGCGAGCGTGGCCATGCTGGCCAGCACGGTGACGCGGGTGAGGGTGGCTAGCGAGCAAGCATGGCGGCATGGGCATCACAAGCGAGCGTGGGTGAGCATGGTGTTCGCTCGGCTCCCACGCCCCCCCCCCGGAGTTTTTTGGGTGCCTGGGTGCGCACGGAAAGCCACGCTGGCACGGACCTCGCACGACTGCAAGGAAAGCCGTGGGCCACGCATGGCCATCGGCGGGGAGCTCGCAGCATAGATCCCTAACGGCCAGAGACAATGAACTCTAGGCGGTGAATCCCTGTCGATGTTTCACCACCGATAGCCTACCACGGGGGTACCCGGAGCAGTATGTTCGGGCTTCAACGTATGCAGAACTCGATGGTAAACGCAAGAGACAGTCGATTTATCCTGGTTTGGACCCTCAATCGTGATCGAGTAATAGCCCTACGTCCAGTCGGCGTTAGCCTTTGCGTTGGATTGATTGTTAGTGTTGTGATGCGTTGTTTTGTCTCCAGGAACTCCGCCCTCCTTTATATAGTCAGGAGGCCAGAGTCCTAGTCAATTTACAATAAGATTCCTAGTAGGATTACAGAATAATACTACTACTAAGTTTATAGGGAAAGAAATCCTAGTTAGACTAGATCTTCTCCCTACATTATGGGGTATCCGGCGAGTTCTGTATCGACAAGCCCCCGAGCACTTCATGGTTGAGCTCTGGAATCCTCATCTTGTTCCTTTAGGTCTTGCTAAGCAGGAACAAGCGTTGTCCGAGTGCATTCCTGAGTGAAACCATGTAGCACTTCTTGGGATCTTCGATTGGTGTGTGCTTTTTTGAAGAAAAAATAAATCCGCCTGAGTGTAGCCCTCGAGCCTCTTGCTATTTGGAACAAGAAGCTGGAGGGTCTTGTCTTGAAATTGTTCTAATTCCTCGTCCAAGTTTTTTTATCAAAAAGAACTCGGATATTGCTTGGTCCGGGTTCTTTTTTACATGAGTCCTTGAAGTTGTTTGTCTTGAAGAAATCTTCTTGGTGATATGCGCTTTTTTCAAGGAAAAAAAGTGCACTCACTGAGTGTAGCCCCTGAGCCTCTTGCTATTTGGAACAAGGAGCTGGAGGGTCTCGCATCTTATGTTGTTCAAAAGAGCTAAAAAACCTCTTCTGTTGCAAGCCCCCGAGCGTATATCCGGGTTCTTTTACCCAAAAAGAACTCGGGTGCAGGGTCTTGGCATATTCTCTGGTAGTCTGCTGTTGTCAGATGTGGTTGTATGGTAGTGGTTGAGTGTAAATGCCGTTTGCTCACGAGTTGTACAGTGTTGGTATATCCTTTCGAATATGCTTGTCCTTGAGTACTGTTCCTTCACGCCTGAGTCCTCTTTCATTGAATTATGTCTTTTCACTGTGCTCTTTGTTAGGTTTGTTCCGTTGGTGCTCCTGGTCCATGTGCACCGCTTCTTTGGTCTATAAATACCCTCCTGGTGTGCTGTTTTGATTCATCGAGCATTTTGTTGAGTGGTCTGAAATCTTTGTAGCCATGAATATGATAGTTTCTGAAGTAGAGCAGCCCTCCGGGCGTATCTCGTAGTTCTTGTATATCTTGTCATAGCTGGAGGGAGTCTTGTGATAGAGATTAGAGGTAGACTAATCTCGCAGCGGCATTGTACCAGGAGGTACGTTGCGGTAGTTGGAGGAAGTCTTGTGATGTGGGATACGTTCCTTCATCCAGCAGTTCTGGGTAAATCCCCCTTGCCTGCCCTGTGACTGTCCGGTGCAGATCAACGCCTGATCTGGTGTCACGTCGGACTTGGGTAGACAGATGCCTGCTGGGCTTCCCTGTTCCATGTTGTCCCGCCGTGCTGCTGACTTCCTGCCTCGGATGTTCTGTATCCGTCCTTTGAAGAAAAAAGTGTAGCCGAGTGCGGTTTGTTCTACCGAGTAGCGATTTGGAACACGTAGTCGTTCCAGATCCTAGTTGTGTCCGGGTTCCTTTTTGGTACCTTGCTCGTTGTAGTACCGAGTTCATTGGGTCTTGTAAGATGTTTAATCTTGTAATTTCTGAAGCCATTTATAATGGAAAGGATATTGTTTTTCTGGGTTGTCGTTCTTTTTTCTGCTGATGTCCTAGGTTGTTTGTGAGATTCCCGAGTTCTTTCTGTAAGATCCGAGTTCTTCTGTTCCTTGCAGTGGCGACCCTTCATCGCTTTGATGAGTTCTTTTTGTGACAATATGTTAACTCTGCCTTGGTGTTGGATGGATAAGTCTGAAATCCGCCCTATTGAACTAGTACCATTGTGTAGAAGTGTGCCGTCCGTCATTTTAGCTTTGTTAGTTGTGTTGGGAAATGAACCGTTGCGTTCACATGCCGTGTTAAAACGGGCCTAATGGGCCGCATTCTTATTGCTGTAAAAATCTATTTAAAGGCCTTCTTTCTTCTTTTTCTTTACTGCCCTGCTTTTGCCTTGAAACCCTAGTTCTTACTCCGCCATCGCCATTGTCGCCATCATCTGAGCGCCGCCACCTAACCATCGTCGTTTCTCAGTTCCTTATTGCTTTCGCTAGTATATGGGTAGGAAGAAATCCTGCGAGCAAGTCCCTAGGCCACTTTTGTAGACGAGGAGGCATCACTTTCTATGATTGAAAATCAAGAATTCATGGCCATGAGGGCTGCTCAGAAGGTGTGGCCAGCTCTGACTATGACCAGGATCAGTTGCGCGAGCTGGTCAGTGATTGCCTGATCCAGGACAAGGAGATTGCTGAGTGGAGAGCTCTAGGCCAGCATCGGGTTCCAACCTTAGGCTCTGGTGAGATTGTTCTTTTTGTCTCCTTTATCCATGCTGGTCTTTGCCTTCCTGCCTCTGCTTTTCTTCATCGCTTTCTCAATTATTTTGGGATTAGCCTGAACCATCTTACTCCCAATGCTGTCCTTCATCTTTCTGTTTTTGTTCATCTTTGTGAAACTTTTCTTGGAATTCCTCCTTCTCTTTCTCTCTTCTGTTACTTCTTCCGTCTGAAGCCCCAACCCCGCAGCGAATGACACCCATGTTCTTGGTGGCTATGGGATTCAGTTTCGTCAGGGTCATAAGAGTAGATTCTTTGACTATGATTTGGTTGATTCTGTGAGGGATTGGCGTGCCGACTGGTTTTATGCCGCCAATATGATCCCTCCTCTTGCTGTCCATTCTTCTTCTGGTCCCATGGTTAACGACCGATGGGAGAAGAATCCTATGACGGTGGATGAGCTCCAGGCGATCAAGCCATTTTTGGAGAGGATATGTGCTTTGAAACAGCAAGGCTTGACCGGCTTTGGCATCGTCTCCTAGTTTCCTTCGCCGCCGTGTTCAACCTCTGAAGGAGCGAGAAAACTATGGTTTTGAATACTCTAGAGCGAAGGACCCTTCTCGTATGGTCCCTGCCCTTGAGCTGACTGGTGAGGAGGTACTCGAGCGCCTTCAGAAGATGTTGAAGGGAGTAAGCGTCGTCCCGCATACTGTCTCTGAGTATTGTGCTAACAACCCGCCTCCTGCTGTGAGTTGTTTTTTCTTGTGCTAGTACTTTTCTTATTTCCTTTACTGTCTCCAATTTCACTTAATATTTGTTGTCTGGTTGCTTTACTCTTTTATAGGAATTGGGGCGTAACTTTGTTGACCCGATCCCCCTTGACGACTGCCCCGCCATTGTGGAGCTTGGGGAGAATCTTGCTGGGGCATCTTTAACCAGTAAGTTTCAAACCACTATGATGTTTCCTGGTGTTTCTTCCACAATCCTTGACACATATGTAGAGTATGTTCCTCGTCCAGTTCCTCGAGCTCCCCGCAGTGTCGGAAAAAGGGGGCGAGCAGATTGTTCTTCTTCCGGTTTGTCTGCCGCCAAGAAGTCTCGTCAATCGAGTACTCGTCCAGGTACTCAAGTTATAGGTAGCGTGCTCCTAGGTGAGCATATTGATATGTTTTGTCTTTTTGTTTTTTGCTTTTGCCTCTTAACCGAGTACTTTTCTTCTTTTTTAGATGGCGCTGTGGCTGCCATGCTTGAGAGTGAGGAAGAGGAGGATGATGATGCGGCCCTTGTTATTCATCGGTGAGTTGTTTTCCTATTTTTCTGCTGTTGAACACTTCTTTCTGTTCTGACTTTGACCTTGTTCTCTTGTAGTAAGCGGTCGTCGACCTCGAGTTCTTCTAGGAGCTCCGGTACCGACCACGCCGCTCTAGTTGCAAGGTGGTGGTGATATTTTTGCTGCCATAGTTCCCCCTCTAAGGTCTTCTGTTGGTCTTGGGGGTTTCATGAAGAAGAAAATAGCTAAGTGAGTGAATCCTTGTTATGTTTCTCTGCTTCTATTTTTCCTCTTCTCTGATTCAATATTCTTATCGTCGATTTTCTTTATCATTTTGCAGGCCTTCGCCTTCCCTCAACCCTCAGTCGACTTCTTTTCAGTCTTCTACCGCGCCCCTGCAGTTCTGAGTCTTTGGACTCAGCATGTGTGGCCGGCTGAGGTGGCTGTGAGGGTGACAGGGTCCTCCGGTGATCCCTGCTGCTGCTGATTTGCTAGCCCCGGAGGTGACCGTGGCCGTGGCGGGGGAGCGATCTGGGGAAGTAGCCTAGGGCTTCCTAGGGTGCGGTTCTGGTCTTGTCTTCTTTGCCTCAGCCAGCTTCTCCGTCTGCTTCCTCTTCCTAGTGGCGTTCAGCGTCTGGATGATGATGTGGTGCAACAATTCGATGCCACTCATCGGTTGTCAGAGCTAACCACTGCCTGGGGGACCCTCGCGACTTCTTTTGGTGAAAAGCTCTAGGTAAGTCTTTTCTGAATTTCTTTCTTTGGATGTTCATCTTTCCTCTATTCTTATGCCTTGTTTTTCTCTTTCTCTTTTTGCTCAGTCTTTTTCTCGGGATCATACCGGCTTCTTTTTCTCATCTTAATCCGAGAAAAAGTTGTCTTCTGAGGTTAGTGCTCTAAGAATAGAGCTTGATCTCTATTGAGCCGAGATGGAGACCGAGCATCAAATGCACCAAAAGGAGGAGAAAGCTCTCTGTGCCTAGGTGGTTGAGGTAGGAAAGCAGAGGGATGCAGCTGTGGAGGCCATGAAGAATGAGTGCAATGGTATTGCGGGTTCTTTTTATTTCCTCTTGTATTCGAATTTTCCTTTTTGTTGACTTGTTTTTGGTGCCTGGTTTAGCTCTCTGAGTTGAAAAGCAAAAGCTTTCGGAGGGTATTGAGGAAATGAAGACACTCGCTCACAATAGCCACAATAGAGCTGAAGAGGTAATTATTCGTGCTGAGGAAGAACTCGTGCTTGCCAAAGTTGATTAGGCGTGGAGCTGATAGGGATCTTGTGCAGGCCCAAAAAATAGTTGAAGCCTTGACTGGTAAGTTGGCGACGGCTACTGAGAATTGGAATGCTTTGTGGAAATCATTTCGATCAGTAGCCGATCTTCTCCGAACTCCATCGGATGATGGTCAATCTTGGGCTCAGTTTATTCCCCAGGTTCTGACCCATTTTCAGGAGTTCGTGAAGAGATGTGCCCAACTATGTACCAGAAATAGTTCTTGCTCAGGTCTGGGTTCTTGCTCCGGAGATGCCCCTGTCCAAGATTGCGGAGGAAGCCGAGAGTCAAGAATATCTTGATGCTATTGAAAAGATGGAGCCTGAGGTCGAAGATTTGGCTAGGAGGATTGTAGATAATCTTGATATTGATATTTCTTCTCCTGATGGCGATGCTTGATGTATTTTGACTTTAGTACTCCAGCCTCTGTAATAAGGATATTATACTTCTTTTTGAATGAAAATCCTTTATTTTTTGTTGATGTCTTCTTTGCCTGGATGTCTTTGATTTAGTCAAGTGTTTGTCATGCTTTTGACCGCGCTGTGTAAGCAACTCGGTATTTGTAGATCATTGTCTTGACAAACTTTCTTGATTTGTCGAGTGCTTGTCTGGCTACCATATGCGCCATGTAAACAACTCGGTTTTAGTAGATCGCTTGTCTTGACAGACTTTCTTGATTTGTCGAGTGCTTGTCTGGTTTTCATATGCGCCGTGTAAACAACTCGGTATTTGTAGATCATTGTCTTGACAAACTTTCTTGATTTGTCGAGTGCTTGTGTGGCTTTGTTCTGGTTGTAGAAACGTCTTAGGATTGGTTCGGGTGTTAGCTTATTAGCTACCCTCATCAGCGGGCTCAAGCATCTTTTGAGCTCTTTTGCTCTCAGCTGGTATGCTCAGGCATGATTTCAGCCTATTTTGCTTTTTGGATCGGGTGTCAGCTTATTAGCTACCCTCATCAGGCGGGCTCAAGCATTTTTTAGCTCTTTTGCTCTCAGCCGGTATGCTCAGGCATGATTTCAGCCATTTTGCTTTTTGGATCGGGTGTTAGCTTATTAGCTACCCTCATCGGCGGGCTCAAGCATCTTTTTAGCTCTTTTGCTCTCAGCCGGTATGCTCAGGCATTATTTTCAGCCATTTTGCTTTTTGGATCGGGTGTTAGCTTATTAGCTACCCTCATCGGCGGGCTCAAGCATCTTTTCAGCTCTTTTGCTCTCATCCGGTATGCTCAGGCATGATTTTAGCCATTTTACTTTTTGGATCGGGTGTTAGCTTATTAGCTACCCTCATCGGCGGGCTCAAGCATCTTTTAGCTCTTTTGCTCTCATCCGGTATGCTCAGGCATGATTTCAGCCATTTTGCTTTTTGGATCGGGTGTTAGCTTATTAGCTACCCTCATCGGCGGGCTCAAGCATCTTTTCAGCTCTTTTGCTCTCAGCCGATATTCTTAGTGAAAACAACTCGGGAAGATTCGTAATAAGACATCTGTTGTCGAGGAGAACCATCTTTATTGATCATGATCGTTTACATGGTTATTGAAGACAACTGGGGGAAATCCATAATAATACACGTATTGTCACGGAACACCATCTTTATTGATGTTGATCTCTTGTGGCTTGTACGTGTATTCTTCCTTGATTTGTTTTTCACACGTAGAATCTTCTTAGTTGGCTGATGTGCCATGTATTATTGACTTCTTTTCCATCTTTATTTTTTAACTTGTACATGCCTGGTCCGATGACTTCTATGACAATGAAAGGACCTTCCCATGGACTGAGTAGTTTATGGCGTCCATCTATTTTTTTGTATTCTTCTTAGTACCAGATCTCCGATTTGGAGTGATCGAGGCTAGGTATTTTTGTTATAGTGACGTCTTAAACCTTGGAGGTATCTTGCTAATTGAAGGGTAGCATTTACTCTGACTTCTTCTATACTGTCGATTTCTAATCTTTGGGTATGTTCTGCTTCTCCTTTGTTGTATTGTTCTATCCTTGGTGACATCCAGATTAAGTCGGCCGGTAGTACTGCTTCTGACCCATAAACTAGGAAGAAAGGTGAGTTTCCTATGGCCCTGCTTATTTGAGTTCGTAGCCCCCATACTACTTTGGGCAATTCTTCAATCCATTTGGATCCATAGTCCACTAGTTCTTCGTATAATCTTGGTTTTAATCCGGCTAGTATAAGTCCATTAGCCCTTTCCACTAGTCCGTTGGCTTCTGGATGTGTGACCAAAGCGTAATCTATGCTGAAACCACAATCCTATGCCTAACTTTGGAATTCTGTAGCTGTAAAGGGAGAACCCAAATCTATTATGATTCGATTGGGCATGCCAAAGCCATGCATAATGTCTTGGATGAACTCGACTGCTTTGGCTGCGCTGTATTTTGCGAGCGGTTTGTATTCAATCCACTTGGTGAACTTGTTGACTGCTATGAAGATGTACTCAAAACCGCCTTTTGCTTTCTTGAGAGGTCCTACTTGATCCAGCCCCCAACAGGAGAAAGGCCAAGCGGGAGGGATGCAGATGAGATTGTGAGCTGGTACATGAGCTTGTCTTGCGAACATTTGACAACCTTTGCATTTTCTAACTAGTTCTTCTACGTCTTTCAAAGCGGTTGGCCAGTAGAATCCGGTGCGGAAAGCTTTGCCGACTAGTGTTCTTGAAGCGGCATAATTTCCACAGCACCCTGAGTGTATTTTGACTAAGATCTCTTTGCCTTCTTCAAACAAGACACATTTTAGGAGTGCTCTTGATGATGCGGCTCTTCTATATAGCTTGTCCCCTACTAGGACGTAGTTCTTGCTTCTGCGAACAACTCGGGTAGCTTCTGCTTTATCTACTGGCAACTTATTCTTTTTGATATAATCAATGAAAACCTGGGTCTATGAGGTGGTGATTACCAAAATCTGGGTGCCTTTTGCTGAGAGTTCCGGGGTTATCTCACCGGGTTATTTGATAGAGGTAGCTGATAACTCCTCTATGAATACACCGAGTGGGACATTTGCCCTGTCTGATCCAAGCTTGGCGAGGACATCTGCCGCAATATTAGAATCGCGCAGGACATGTAGAATTTCCAATCCTTGAAAATGTTTTTCGAGTTTTTGTATCTCAGCGCAGTAAGCGCTCATATTTTCTTTAGTGCAGTCCCAATCTTTGTTGACTTGGTTGATGACTACTACCGAATCACCGTATACGAGTAATCGCTTGATTCCAAGGGTAATTGCTATTCATAGTCCGTGGATGAGGGCTTCATATTCTGCTTCATTGTTTGTAGCTTGCCATAGTATCTAAAGGACATACTTGAGTTGTTTTCCGTCTGGAGAAATGAAGAGAACGCCTGCACTGGCTCCACCTAGCTTGAGCGATCCAACAAAATACATCTTCCAATGGTCAAGGATGGTATTTGGCATGGGTTGTTGAATCTCTATCCACTCGGCCACGAAATCGGCAAGGGCTTGAGATTTAATTGCCTTCCATGGGGTGAAAGTGATATTGAGAGCACCAAGTTCAACTGCCCACTTAGATATGCGTCCTGTTGCATCTTTATTGTGTAGGATGTCTCCGAGTGGGAAATCTGTCACCACGGTAATCTTGTGGCTTTCAAAATAGTGGCGAAGCTTGCATGAAGTGATCAGGAGGGCGTAGAGTAGTTTTTGCACATGCGGGTACCAGATGGTCGTTGTACTTTATATACGCGCCCTTCTTCTTCTCTTTCTATGGCTATCGCTGTGCTGATCACAGTAGAAGTTGCGGCAATGTATAGCATCATGTCCTCATATTTCTTTGGAGGTGTGAGAACGGGTGAGGTTGTGAGGTACGTCTTGAGTCTTTTGAAAGCTTTGTTGGCTTCTTCTGTACACTCGAACTTGTCTGTCTTCTTTAGTAGTTTAAAGAAAGGTAACCCTTTTTCGCCAAGTCTTGATATGAAGCGATTAAGGGCCGCCATGCAGTTTATTAGTTTCTGCACATCCTTGACACTTTGAGGAGGGCCCATCTCTGTTATGGCTCGAATTTTCTTGGCACTGGCTTCAATTCCATGATTGCTAACCAAGAATCCTAGTAGTTGTCCTGAGGGAACTCCGAATACACACTTGCTTGGGTTCAATTTCCACCTCCACCTCTTTAGGTTTTCAAAGCTTTGCCTTAAGTCTTCAATTAGTGTGTTCGGGTTCTTTGTTTTTACTACTACGTCATCCATATATGCTTCTATGTTTTCACCAATCTGATCACCAAGGCACGTTTGGATAGCTCTTTGGTATGTAGCACCAGCATTCTTGAGTCCAAACGACATGGTCTTGTAGTAGTAGGCGCCGAACGGAGTGATGAAAGATGTCTTGCTCTGGTCATGTTCTTTTAATGCAATCTGGTGATATCCTGAATAGCAATCAAGGAAGGATAATAGGGCAGATCCTGTTGTCGAATCAACTATCTGGTCAATGCGTGGTAGACTGAATGGATCTTTCAGGCAGTGTTTGTTGAGATCTGTGTAGTTGATGCACATGCGCCACTTGTCTGTGTTCTTCTTTTGTACTAGAACTGGGTTTGCTAGCCAATCTGGATGAAGGATTTCTTTGATGAATTCGGCTGCCATTAGCTTTGTGATTTCCTTTTTAATTGATGCCTTCTTGTCGAGTGAGAATCATCATAGCCGTTGCTTCATAGGCTTTGATCCTTTATTGATGTCGATTCTGTGCTCAGCCAACTCTCTTGGGACACCGAGCATGTCGGCCGGCTTCCAAGCGAAGATATCTTTGTTGTCCCGAAGAAAGTTGGTGAGCACAAGTTCCTATTTTGCCGAGAGGTGGGCGCTGATGGTTGCCATTTTGGAGGGATCACCAGTGCCCAGGTCGATTTGCTTGACGTCGGCTTCTTTTGGTGGTGCGAGGATGCTGGGCTTTTTAGCCGGTATCTCTAGTTCTTCTGGGCTTATTTCTGTGGCAATAGTGGCTATTTCTTTTCTACCATTGGCGGCTTATGCCTTGGCTGCAATTTGAATTGCCTAAACATCGTAGTCAAAAGCACACTTCAAATCACTTCGAAGGGAAAGGACACCGTTAGGCCCTGGAATCTTAAGCAATAGGTACGGGTCATGCGGTATTGCCATGAATTTTCCTAGTGCTGGGCGCCCTAGGATTGCATGATATGATGAATCGAAGTCTGCAACTTCAAACTTGATGAACTCTGTTCTATAGTTTGAGGGAGTGCCAAAAGTAACCGGTAGAGTGATTTGTCCAAGTGGCATAGCTGCCTTGCCGGGTACTATTCCATAAAAGGGGTGCTTGTTGGTGTAATCATCCCGTCAAGTTGTAGTCGCATCTTCCTTAGCATCTCTAAAAAGATAATGTTGATTCTGGCTCCCCCATCGATTAGTACTTTAGTGACAGTCATACCAGCGATAGTTGGATCTAGAACCAGTGGATAATGGCCCGCGTTCCCTACGCTAGTCCATTGGTCTTCTCTTGAAAATTGGATTGGATACTGTGACCAATTGAGATATCTTGGAGTAGCCAGTTCTGCTGCCATGATGGTTCGTAGAGCTAGCTTTTCTTGATGTTTACTTCTGGAATCTAGAGCTCCAGCGAAGATTACTGCTACTGTCCCCCTGGATTTTTGGAATCCCTTTCCTTCGTGGTTGTCTTCATCTTTTTTCTGATTGTCTTCCTTAGTGTTTACCTTATTATCCTTTCTCGTGTATCGCTCATTGAATGTGTAGCAGTTTCTAGTGGTGTGATTTCCCTTAGGATGCAAAATGCAATGCATATTTTCGATGTCGTCGTACCCTCTGGGTTTGGAGAACTTTTTTGATTTATCAGCCATTGCCACGGTGTTGTCTAGTCCACGTTTTCTTTCCTGATGTCTGATGTTTCGATGATTTCGCTTGTCTGAGTTGTCTTGATTGTTTTTATCCAGGAACCTTTCTCGTGTCTTTTCTTCTATAGTAATCATCTTTTCTACTATGCGTCTAAATTCTTCATTGCTTCTCGGGTTTTCTTTGTAGAAGTCTTGAAATTGCCATCTAGCCATAATTCCGTGAGAGAAGGCTTCGATTACTTCTCGTTCGGTGATGTCATGTACTTAGGCACGTAGTTTGCTAAATTGTCGATAGTAATTTTTGAGAGTTTCGCCTCCTTTCTGCTTGAGTCCTTTTAATTCTGCGTGGGTGATGGGGTGCGTAATGATACCTGCAAAATTTCCATAGAAAACTCTTTGCAAGTCTTCCCAATTTCTGATTGACCCTGGATTTAATTTGTCGAACCATTGGAGGTGCATGGTTTCCAGTGCCATGGGAAAAAATAAGGATGTATGGCAGATCGACTCTGTCAAATCTCATACAACTAAAAAAATCAAATGCTCACTAGAAAAACAACCGACCTAAAAAAACCTAAAACCAATCATAAAAACAACCTCCAACCACAAAAAAATTGAATTACAATGAAAAATAAATGTCAGTCAGCTAGGGTTTTGCTTTTGCATAGTTAGATAGAAGGGAGCAAACAGAGCAATATAATGGCTACATGTATGGCCTGTCCTAGAGTAAGACTGTGTCAAACCAGCTGGGAGCTAGTGGCAGTTTCAGAAGAAGTTACACAGTAGGAATCTGCGAAACATCAGCCTGATGATTCTTTAAGATGCATTAAGATTGGTTCTTAGTCTCACTGAAGACTTAAGCAGCTAGCTGCGCTGTGTATGTGAAGTTTGGAATGGTCCAGGAAAATCAAAGAGAAATTCATCTTCTTTTCTTAATTCTTTTTTACTTAAAGAAAAGGACTGTATGTATGCATGTAAAGAACAATGTAGTTACCAGTTTATTAAAAAATATTGACAATGACACTTCAAACTTGGAAGTTATCAAAATCATGTCGTTCTTAAAAACAACTTCAAGACAACCTACAGGCCATCTATTAAAACAGCACATCAACGACCTCAAGGCCATGCTCAGATACAAATCCAAAACCCATCAAAGCAGAGGCATAATCAACTCTAATCAACAAAAATGAGTAGTCATAGCAGAATACACAATGACACACATTAGAAGTAGGTTGTTTTTATATTTATGACAGCATAAATAATATGTAAGCTACACAACCATACCAGAAAGAACAGGGAGGCAGGGGCGGACGCTGGGAGGGGACAACCCGGCGGCAGACGCTGGGAGGCAGGGGCGCTGGGTGGCCGGGCCGCCGTGCGGCGACGGGAGGGGCGTCGCGCTGAGGGCCGGCGCACCAGGATGGCGGGGGCCGCCGGCGGTGGCACGGGAAGGCGGGGGCCCGGCGGCGGGGGGCGGCCGGCTGGCGGCAGAGGGTGGTGGCCCGGCGGCGGAGGGCGGTCTGACGGCGCGGGGTGGGGGTGGCAGTCCGGCGGCGCGGCATGGTGTGTGTTTGTGTGCGGATGAGTGCGTGAGTGTGTGTGAGTGTGCGGTCGGATAGGGTAAAAACCAAAGGTATGCCGAGTGCCAGATTGCGGACAATCAGCATTGTTTTTTCAATTTCCAACCGGTACGGTACTAGTAAGTGGGGCCGGATTGGGTATGTTGCCGAGTCTCCACTACATAACACTTGACAACTCTATTGTTTGTCGAGTGTCGTAAAGTTAACACTCGGCAAAATAAATTGACATTTCATGCCCACCCATCATCCTTCTTCATAACGTGTTTTACTAAATTTGTTACGATGTAATTTGAAAATACCTTGTCAAATTCACTCAACAATGTATATTTGATTTTCTATGAATATTAATCCATTATTTCATGCAGTTATAGCTCAAATTCAATTGATATCAATTAAAATTGTATAATTGCAGTTAATAAATTAAAATTATCAAACGGATCTAAAAAAATTACCAAAATTTGACGTGAATCAATCTATATTGTCTATTTCCTATACAAAAAGTTTTGAAGTCAAACCCCAATTCGACTATCACTATGACTCCAAATCTTACCGGATCCTTTTCAACGCTACGATTCTTCTTCGAAGATGCTTCGGTTTGTAAGCGTTGTACGTGACAAATTGTGTGAAACCTTCTCCATTTTTTCCACAGTCTCCATGTATGATATCAGGAGATCTTGACAAATCTTGTCATTTTCAGACTTCGTTTGCTTTTTTTAGAATTTAAAAATCATTCGGCCACACGTTCGTGGTCGTGTTTACTAAACAAAATGTTCGAAATTTCTTTTCATTTCCTGAGTAGGGCCCCAAAATGGACTAAATAACATGAATATGATTTCTCAACTCAATTTATTCCATTATTTGAATCACTTGTCGTTCAAATTTGACTTAAACCAAAAAATTCCTCTAAATACAATAAATTAATTAAATATAGCAAACAGATCGAGAAATATATCAAATTTTAACATGTAGTACCAAATGTTGTATGTGGAGAGTAGAAAAAGTTTGGAGGGCAGGAGAGGAAAAAATTTATTATTTTGCCAAGTGCCAATAAAAATACTCGGCAACAATATTATTTTTGCCAAGTGTCAATAGAAAAACACTCGACAAACCTTGTATTTGCCGAGTGTCTCTAACGGACACTCGGTAAAGTTCTAATGGTAGGGCGGCGAACCCAACGGCCGTCACATGGCCGCCGCACGCCCAACGCACGTGCCTATACTTTTGCCGAGTGTCCATGTTTGCCGAGTGTTTCGTTGTAGTTTGCTGAGTGTTTTTTATTAGACACTCGGTAAAATTGGGTTTTACCGAGTGCTATCTGTTTGTCGAGTGTTGAATTTGAAACACTCAGTAAATAGGATATTTGTCGAGTGCCCGATGAAATGCACTCGGTAAACCCTCAGGCACTCGACAATTATACTGTTTCCAGTAGTGAACCACTCTCAATGCATAGTTACATTCTATAGTTTTATAGCCATTTAATGTTATGACTCATTGTGAGTTGATAACTATGCCACAAAAGTTTCATCCCCATAAAACTTATTTCTTCTCTCCTCTTCTTAAATATGGTGCTACACTATCAAAAATGTGTACGTGGCAGCTTATTAAATACAGATGATACTACTCCCTCCGGGCCGTTTTGTAAAACGCATGCATGCAGCATAATCGAGGTTAGGGCAGTCCAACAAGGTATCGATGGTAGTTTCTATTCCTCTTAATTACATTTATAGCTTAACAATTTGCTGATGTACCAAAGGAGTTATTGTAGAGAGAGGGTATAGAAAGAAGAAATCATTTCCTTATGAAGGAACGATGTCCTCACGCGGTTCAACGCAGGAAGAAACGAGAGAAATTGCGTTGGGGGAGAAACGACTGGTTTCCTCTGGATCCGGTGCGCTGCAGCTCGAGCGAGCATGGTGGGGGCACGGGCGACTGGGCCAGTGAGCGAGCAAGGCGGCGGCATGGGCGACCGTGCCCAGTGAGCGAGCACAGCGGCGCGTAACCCTGGGCAAAAATAATCAAGAACCGAACCAAAATAACCGGAACCGAAACCGAATTAATTGGAACCAAAAATTTTAAATCCTAGTTCGATTCCCTAGTTCTCAGGAACCGAAATAATGTCGGGTAATGTGGTTCTAGACCTCGGTTAACCGAACAAAACCAAATCTGTACATATTGGCCCAATAGTAAAAGAACCAAACTAGATGGCTGATGTAATGTATGGCTCGATTTTCATTTTTCCCCTTTTCTTCCCTTCTGTTTCGCTGATGTAATGTATGGCTCGGTAAGTTTGGTTCTAACCGAAACCGAACCGAACTAACCTAGACCGAATTTTCTCGGTTCCAAGTTTCCTAGCTAACCAATCGGTTCCAGTTTTATGCTAACCGAATTTTATAAAGAACCGAGGAACCAAACCAATCGGTTTCGATTAACCGAATGCCCAGGGCTGGCGGTGCGGGCGAGCGCGGCCACACTAGCTAGCACGGCGACGCGGGTGAGGGCGGCTAGCGAGCAAGCATGGTGGCGCGGGCAGCACAAGCGAGCATGGGTGAGCATGGCGTTCGCTCGGCTCCCACGCCCCCCCCGGAGTTTTTCGGGTGCCTGGGTGCGCACGGAAAGCCGCGCTAGCACGGACCTCGCACGACTACAAGGAAAGCCATGGGCCATGCATGGCCATCGGCGGGGAGCTCGCAGCATAGATCCTTGATGACCAAAGACAATGAACTCTAGGCGGTGAATCCCTGTCGATGTTTCACCACCGATAGCCTACCACGGGGGTACCCGGAGCAGTATGTTCGGGCTTCAACGTATGCAGAACTCGATGGTAAACGCAAGAGACAGTCGATTTATCCTGGTTTGGACCCTCAATCGTGATCGAGTAATAGCCCTACGTCCAGTCGGCGTTAGCCTTTGCGTTGGATTGATTGTTAGTGTTGTGATGCGTTGTTTTGTCTCCAGGAACTCCGCCCTCCTTTATATAGTCAGGAGGCCAGAGTCCTAGTCAATTTACAATAAGATTCCTAGTAGGATTACAGAATAATACTACTACTAAGTTTATAGGGAAAGAAATCCTAGTTAGACTAGATCTTCTCCCTACATTATGGGGTATCCGGCGAGTTCTGTATCGACAAGCCCCCGAGCACTTCATGGTTGAGCTCTGGAATCCTCATCTTGTTCCTTTAGGTCTTGCTAAGCAGGAACAAGCGTTGTCCGAGTGCATTCCTGAGTGAAACCATGTAGCACTTCTTGGGATCTTCGATTGGTGTGTGCTTTTTTGAAGAAAAAATAAATCCGCCTGAGTGTAGCCCTCGAGCCTCTTGCTAGTTGGGGAACAAGAAGCTGGAGGGTCTTGTCTTGGAAATTGGTTCTAATTCCTGCGGCCAAGTTTTTTTTTAATCAAAAAGAACTCGGATATTGGGCTTGGGTCCGGGTTCTTTTTTACATGAGTCCTTGAAGTTGTTTGTCCTTGAAGAAATCTGTCTTGGTGATATGCGCTTTTTCAAGGAAAAAAGTGCACTCATTGAGTGTAGCCCCTGAGCCCTCTTGCTATTTGGAACAAGGAGCTGGAGGGTCTCGCATCTTATGTTGTTCAAAAGAGCTAAAAAACCTCTTCTGTTGCAACCCCCGAGCGTATATCCGGGTTCTTTTACCCAAAAAGAACTCGGGTGCAGGGTCTTGGCATATTCTCTGGTAGTCTGCTGTTGTCAGATGTGGTTGTATGGTAGTGGTTGAGTGTAAATGCCGTTTGCTCACGAGTTGTACAGTGTTGGTATATCCTTTTGAATATGCTTGTCCTTGAGTACTGTTCCTTTACGCCTGAGTCCTCTTTCATTTAATTCTATCTTTTCACTGTGCTCTTTGTTTGGTTTGTTCCGTTGGTGCTCCTAGTCCATGTGCACCGCTTCTTTGGTCTATAAATACCCTCCTAATGTGTTGTTTTGATTCATCGAGCATTTTATTGAGTGGTCTAAAATCTTTGTAGCCATGAATATGATAGTTTCTAAAGTAGAGCAGCCCTCGGGCGTATCTCATAGTTCTTGTATATCTTGTCATAGCTGGAGGGAGTCTTGTGATAGAGATTAGAGGTAGACTAATCTCGCAGTAGACATTGTACCAGGAGGTACGTTGCAGGTAGTTGGAGGAAGTCTTAGTGATGTGGGATACGTTCCTTCATCCAGCAGTTCTGGGTAAATCCCCCTTGCCTGCCCTGTGACTGTCCGGTGCAGATCAACGTCTGATCTGGTGTCACGTCGGACTTGGGTAGACAGATGCATGCTGGGCTTCCCTGTTCCATGTTATCCCGCTGTGCTGCTGACTTCCACCTCGGATGTTCTGTATCCCTCCTTTGAAGAAAAAAGTGTAGCCGAGTGTTGTTTGTTCTACCGAGTAGCGATTTGGAACACGTAGTCGTTCCAGATCCTAGTTGTGTCCGGGTTCCTTTTTGGTATCTTGCTCGTTGTAGTACCGAGTTCATTGGGTCTTGTAAGATGTTTAATCTTGTAATTTCTGAAGCCATTTATAATGGAAAGGATATTGTTTTCTGGGTTGTCATTCTTTTTTCTGCTGATGTCCTAGTTTGTGAGATTCCCGAGTTCTTTCTGTAAGATCTGAGTTCTTCTGTTCCTTGCATGGCGACCCTTCATCGCTTTGATGAGTTCTTTTTGTGACAATATGTTAACTCTGCCTTGGTGTTGGATGGATAGTCTGAAATCCACCTATTGAACTATACCATTGTGTAGAAGTGTGCCGTCCGTCATTTTAGCTTTGTTAGTTGTATTGGGAAATGAACCGTTGCTTTCACATGCCGTGTTAAAACGGGCCTAATGGGCCGCATTCTTATTGCTGTAAAAATCTATTTAAAGGCCTTCTTTCTTCTTTTTCTTTACTGCCCTGCTTTTGCCTTGAAACCCTAGTTCTTACTCCGCCATCACCATTGTCGCCATCATCTGAGCGCCGCCACCTAACCATCGTCGTTTCTCAGTTCCTTATTGCTTTCGCTAGTATATGGGTAGGAAGAAATCTGCGAGCAAGTCCCAGGCCACTTTTGTAGACGAGGAGGCATCACTTTCTATGATTGAAAATTAAGAATTCATGGCCATGAGGGCTGCTTAGAAGGTGTGGCCAGCTCTGACTATGACCATGGATCAGTTGCGCGAGCTGGTCAGTGATTGCCTGATCCAGGACAAGGAGATTGCTAAGTGGAGAGCTCTAGGCCAGCATCGGGTTCTAACCTTAGGCTCTGGTGAGATTGTTCTTTTTGTCTCCTTTATCCATGCTGGTCTTTGCCTTCCTGCCTCTGCTTTTCTTCATCGCTTTCTCAATTATTTTGGGATTAGCCTGAACCATCTTACTCCCAATGCTATCCTTCATCATTCTGTTTTTGTTCATCTTTGTGAAACTTTTCTTGGAATTCCTCCTTCTCTTTCTCTCTTCTGTTACTTCTTCTGTCTGAAGCCCCAACCCCGCAGCAATGACACCCATGTTCTTGGTGGCTATGGGATTCAGTTTCGTCAGGGTCATAAGAGTAGATTCTTTGACTCTGATTTGGTTGATTCTGTGAGGGATTGGCGTGCCGACTGGTTTTATTCCGCCAATATGATCCCTCCTCTTGCTGTCCATTCTTCTTCTGGTCCTATGGTTAACGACCGATGGGAGAAGAATCCTATGACGGTGGATGAGCTCCAGGCGATCAAGCCATTTTTGGAGAGGATATATGCTTTGAAATAGCAAGGCTTGACCGGCTTTGGCATCGTCTCCAGTTTCCTTCGCCGCCGTGTTCAACCTCTGAAGGAGCGAGAAAACTATGGTTTTGAATACTCTGGAGCAAAGGACCCTTCTCGTATGGTCCCTGCCCTTGAGCTGACTGGTGAGGAGGTACTTGAGCGCCTTCAGAAGATGTTCAAGGGAGTAAGCGTCGTCCCGCATACTGTCTCTGAGTATTGTGCTAACAACCCGCCTCCTGTTGTGAGTTGTTTTTTCTTGTGCTAGTACTTTTCTTATTTCCTTTACTGTCTCCAATTTCACTTAATATTTGTTGTCTGGTTGCTTTACTCTTTTATATGAATTGGGGCGTAACTTTGTTGACCCGATCCCCCTTGACGACTGCCCCGCCATTGTGGAGCTTGGGGAGAATCTTGCTGGGGCATCTTTAACTAGTAAGTTTCAAACCACTATGATGTTTCCTGGTGTTTCTTCCACAATCCTTGACACATATGTAGAGTATGTTCCTCGTCCAGTTCCTCGAGCTCCCCTGCAGTGTTAGGAAAAAGGGGGCGAGCAGATTGTTCTTCTTCCGGTTTGTCTGCCGCCAAGAAGTCTCGTCAATCGAGTACTCGTCCAGGAACTCAAGTTATAGGTAGCGTGCTCCTAGGTGAGCATATTGATATGTTTTGTCTTTTTGTTTTTTGCTTTTGCCTCTTAACCGAGTACTTCTCTTCTTTTTTAGATGGCGCTGTGGCTGCCATGCTTGAGAGTGAGGAAGAGGAGGAGGATGATGCGGCCCTTGTTATTCATCGGTGAGTTGTTTTCCTATTTTTCTGCTGTTGAACACTTCTTTCTATTCTGACTTTGACCTTGTTCTCTTGTAGTAAGCAGTCGTCGACCTCGAGTTCTTCTAGGAGCTCCAGGTACCGACCACAGCCGCTCTAGTTGCAAGGTGGTGGTGATATTTTTGCTGCCATAGTTCCCCCTCTAAGGTCTTCTGTTGGTCTTGGGGGTTTCATGAAGAAGAAAATAGCTAAGTGAGTGAATCCTTGTTATGTTTCTCTGCTTCTGTCTTTCCTCTTCTCTGATTCAATATTCTTATCGTCGATTTTCTTTATCATTTTGCAGGCCTTCGCCTTCCCTCAACCCTCAGTCGACTTCTTTTCAGTCTTCTACCGCGCCCCTGCATTCTGAGTCTTTGGACTCAGCATGTGTGGCCGGTGAGGTGGCTGTGAGGGTGACAGGGTCCTCCGGTGATCCTGCTGCTGCTGATTTGCTAGCCCCGGAGGTGACCGTGGCCGTGGCGGGGGAGCGATCTGGGGAAGTAGCTAGGGCTTCCTAGGGTGCGGTTTTGGTCTTGTCTTCTTTGCCTCAGCCAGCTTCTCCGTCTGTTCCTCTTCCTAGTGGCGTTCAGCGTCTGGATGATGATGTGGTGCAACAATTCGATGCCACTCATCGGTTGTCAGAGCTAACCACTGCCTGGGGGACCCTCGCGACTTCTTTTGGTGAAAAGCTCTAGGTAAGTCTTTTCTGAATTTCTTTCTTTGGATGTTCATCTTTCCTCTATTCTTATGCCTTGTTTTTCTCTTTCTCTTTTTGCTCAGTCTTTTTCTCGGGATCATACCGGCTTCTTTTTCTCATCTTAATCCGAGAAAAAGTTGTCTTCTGAGGTTAGTGCTCTAAGAATAGAGCTTGATCTCTATTGAGCCGAGATGGAGACCGAGCATCAAATGCACCAAAAGGAGGAGAAAGCTCTCTGTGCCTAGGTGGTTGAGGTAGGAAAGCAGAGGGATGCAGCTGTGGAGGCCATGAAGAATGAGTGCAATGGTATTGCGGGTTCTTTTTATTTCCTCTTGTATTCGAATTTTCCTTTTTGTTGACTTGTTTTTGGTGCCTGGTTTAGCTCTCTGAGTTGAAAAGCAAAAGCTTTCGGAGGGTATTGAGGAAATGAAGACACTCGCTCACAATAGCCACAATAGAGCTGAAGAGGTAATTATTTGTGCTGAGGAAGAACTCGTGCTTGCCAAATTGATTAGGCGTGGAGCTGATAGGGATCTTGTGCAGGCCCAAAAAATAGTTGAAGCCTTGACTGGTAGTTGGCGACGGCTACTGAGAATTGGAATGCTTTGTGGAAATCATTTCGATCAGTAGCCGATCTTCTCCAAACTCCATCGGATGATGGTCAATCTTGGGCTCAGTTTATTCCCTAGGTTCTGACCCATTTTCAGGAGTTCGTGAAGAGATGTGCCCAACTATGTACCAGCAATATTCTTGCTCAGGTCTGGGTTCTTGCATCGGAGATGCCCCTGTCCAAGATTGCGGAGGAAGCCGAGAGTTAAGAATATCTTGATGCTATTGAAAAGATGGAGCCTGAGGTCGAAGATTTGGCTAGGAGGATTGTAGATAATCTTGATATTGATATTTCTTCTCCTGATGGCGATGCTTGATGTATTTTGACTTTAGTACTCCAGCCTCTGTAATAAGGATATTATACTTCTTTTTTGAATGAAAATCCTTTATTTTTTGTTGATGTCTTCTTTGCCTGGATGTCTTTGATTTAGTCAAGTGTTTGTCATGCTTTTGACCGCGCTGTGTAAGCAACTCGGTATTTGTAGATCATTGTCTTAACAAACTATCTTGATTTGTCGAGTGCTTGTCTGGCTACCATATGCGCCATGTAAACAACTCGGTTTTAGTAGATCGCTGTCTTGACAGACTTTCTTGATTTGTCGAGTGCTTGTCTGGTTTTCATATGCGCCGTGTAAACAACTCGGTATTTGTAGATCATTGTCTTGACAAACTTTCTTGATTTGTCGAGTGCTTGTGTGGCTTTGTTCTGGTTGTAGAAACGTCTTAGGATTGGTTCGGGTGTTAGCTTATTAGCTACCCTCATCAGCGGGCTCAAGCATCTTTTGAGCTCTTTTTGCTCTCAGACTGGTATGCTCAGGCAGTGATTTCAGCCTATTTTGCTTTTTGGATCGGGTGTCAGCTTATTAGCTACCCTCATCAGGCGGGCTCAAGCATTTTTTAGCTCTTTTGCTCTCAGCCGGTATGCTCAGGCATGATTTCAGCCATTTTGCTTTTTGGATCGGGTGTTAGCTTATTAGCTACCCTCATCGGCGGGCACAAGCATCTTTTTAGCTCTTTTGCTCTCAGCCGGTATGCTCAGGCATTATTTCAGCCATTTTGCTTTTTGGATCGGGTGTTAGCTTATTAGCTACCCTCATCGGCGGGCTCAAGTATCTTTTCAGCTCTTTTGCTCTCATCCGGTATGCTCAGGCATGATTTTAGTCATTTTGCTTTTTGGATCGGGTGTTAGCTTATTAGCTACCCTCATCGGTGGGCTCAAGCATCTTTTCAGCTTTTTTGCTCTCATCCAGTATGCTCAGGCATGATTTCAGCCATTTTGCTTTTTGGATTGGGTGTTAGCTTATTAGCTACCCTCATCGGCGGGCTCAAGCATCTTTTCAGCTCTTTTGCTCTCAGCCGGTATTCTTAGTGAAAACAACTCGGGAAGATTCGTAATAAGACATCTGTTGTCGAGGAGAACCATCTTTATTGATCATGATTCGTTTACATGGTTATTGAAGACAACTGGGGGAAATCCATAATAATACACGTATTGTCAGCGGAACACCATCTTGATTGATGTTGATCTCTTATGGCTTGTACGTGTATTCTTCCTTGATTTGTTTTTCACACGTAGAATCTTCTTAGTTGGCTGATGTGCCATGTATTATTGACTTCTTTTCCATCTTCATTTTTTAACTTGTACAGTGCCTGGTCCGATGACTTCTAGTGACAATGAAAGGACCTTCCCATGGACTGAGTAGTTTATGGCGTCCATCTATTTTTTTTGTATTCTTCTTAGTACCTAGATCTCCGATTTGGAGTGATCGAGGCTAGGGTATTTTTGTTATAGTGGCAGTCTTAAACCTTGGAGGTATCTTGCTAATTGAAGGGTAGCATTTACTCTGACTTCTTCTATACTGTCGATTTCTAATCTTTGGGTATGTTCTGCTTCTCCTTTGTTGTATTGTTCTATCCTTGGTGACATCCAGATTAAGTCGGCCGGTAGTACTGCTTCTGACCCATAAACTAGGAAGAAAGGTGAGTTATCCTATGGCCTCTGCTTATTTGAGTTCGTAGCCCCCATACTACTTTGGGCAATTCTTCAATCCATTTGGATCCATAGTCCACTAGTTCTTCGTATAATCTTGGTTTTAATCCGGCTAGTATAAGTCCATTAGCCCTTTCCACTAGTCCGTTGGCTTCTGGATGTGTGACCAAAGCGTAATCTATGCTGAAACCACAATCCTATGCCTAACTTTGGAATTCTGTAGCTGTAAAGGGAGAACCCAAATCTATTATGATTCGATTGGGCATGCCAAAGCCATGCATAATGTCTTGGATGAACTCGACTGCTTTGGCTGCGCTGTATTTTGCGAGCGGTTTGTATTCAATCCACTTGGTGAACTTGTTGACTGCTATGAAGATGTACTCAAAACCGCCTTTTGCTTTCTTGAGAGGTCCTACTTGATCCAGCCCCCAACAGGAGAAAGGCCAAGCGGGAGGGATGCAGATGAGATTGTGAGCTGGTACATGAGCTTGTCTTGCGAAACATTTGACAATCCTTTGCATTTTCTGACTAGTTCTTCTACGTCTTTCAAAGCGGTTGGCCTAGTAGAATCCGGTGCGGAAAGCTTTGCCGACTAGTGTTCTTGAAGCTGGCATGATTTCCCACAGCACCCTGAGTGTATTTTGACTAAGATCTCTTTGCCTTCTTCAAACAAGACACATTTTAGGAGTGCTCTTGATGATGCGGCTCTTCTATATAGCTTGTCCCCTACTAGGACGTAGTTCTTGCTTCTGCGAACAACTCGGGTAGCTTCTGCTTTATCTACTGGCAACTTATTCTCTTTGATATAATCAATGAAAACCTGGGTCTATGAGGTGGTGATTACTAAAATCTGGGTGCCTTTTGCTGAGAGTTCAGGGGTTATCTCACTGGGTTGTTTGATAGAGGGAGTTGATAACTCCTCTATGAATACGCCGGGTGGGACCTTTGCCCTGTTCGATCCAAGCTTGGCGAGGACATCTGCCGCAATATTAGAATCGCGCAGGACATGTAGAATTTCCAATCCTTGAAAATGTTTTTCGAGTTTTCGTATCTCAGCGCAGTAAGCGCTCATATTTTCTTTGGTGCAGTCCCAATCTTTGTTGACTTGGTTGATGACTACTACTGAATCGCTGTATACGAGTAATCGCTTGATTCCGAGGGTAAATTGCTATTCGTAGTCCGTGGATGAGGGCTTTGTATTCTGCTTCATTGTTTGTAGCTTGCCATAGTATCTGAAAGACATACTTGAGTTGTTTTCCGTCTAGAGAAATGAAGAGAACGCCTGCACTGGCTCCGCCTAGCTTGAGCGATCCATCAAAATACATCTTCCAATGGTCAAGGATGGTATTTGGCATGGGTTGTTGAATCTCTATCCACTCGGCCACGAAATCGGCAAGGGCTTGAGATTTAATTGCCTTCCATGGGGTGAAAGTGATATTGAGAGCACCAAGTTCAACTGCCCACTTAGATATGCGTCCTGTTGCATCTTTATTGTGTAGGATGTCTCCGAGTGGGAAATCTGTCACCACGGTAATCTTGTGGCTTTCAAAATAGTGGCGAAGCTTGCATGAAGTGATCAGGAGGGCGTAGAGTAGTTTTTGCACATGCGGGTACCAGATGGTCGTTGTACTTTATATACGCGCCCTTCTTCTTCTCTTTCTATGGCTATCGCTGTGCTGATCACAGTAGAAGTTGCGGCAATGTATAGCATCATGTCCTCATATTTCTTTGGAGGTGTGAGAACGGGTGAGGTTGTGAGGTACGTCTTGAGTCTTTTGAAAGCTTTGTTGGCTTCTTCTGTACACTCGAACTTGTCTGTCTTCTTTAGTAGTTTAAAGAAAGGTAACCCTTTTTCGCCAAGTCTTGATATGAAGCGATTAAGGGCCGCCATGTAGCCTATTAGTTTCTACACATCCTTGACACTTCAAGGAGGGCCCATCTCTGTTATGGCTCGAATTTGCTTGGCGCTGGCTTTGATTCCATGATTGCTGACCAAGAATCCTAGTAGTTGTCCTGAGGGAACTCCGAATACACACTTGCTTGGGTTCAATTTCCACCTCCACCTCTTCAGGTTTTCGAAGGTTTGCCTTAAGTCTTCAATTAGTGTGTCCGGGTTCTTTGTTTTTACTACTACATCATCCACATATGCTTCTACGTTTTCGCCAATCTGATCACCAAGGTACGTTTGGATAGCTCTTTGGTATGTAGCACCAGCATTCTTGAGTCCAAACGACATGGTCTTGTAGCAGTAGGTGCCGAACAGAGTGATGAAAGATGTCTTGCTCTGGTCTTGTTCTTTTAATGCAATCTGGTGATATCCTGAACAGCAATCAAGGAAGGATAATAGGGCAGATCCTGCTGTCGAATCAACTATCTGGTCAATGTGTGGTAGCCCGAATGGATCTTTCGGGCAGTGTTTGTTGAGATCTGTGTAGTTGAATGCACATGCACCACTCGTCCGTGTTCTTCTTTTGTACTGGAACTGGGTTTGCTAGCCAATCTGGATGAAGGATTTCTCTGATGAATCCGGCTGCCATTAGCTTTGTGATTTCCTTTTTAATTGCTGCCTTCTTATCGGGTGAGAATCGTCATAGCCGTTGCTTCACATGCTTTGATCCTTTATTGACGTCGATTCTGTGCTCAGCCAACTCTCTTGGGACACCTGGCATATTGGCCGGCTTTCAAGCGAAGATATCTTTGTTGTCTCAAAGAAAGTTGGTGAGCGCGAGTTCCTATTTTGCCGAGAGGTGGGCGTTGATGGTTGCCGTTTTGGAGAGATCACCAATGCCCAGGTCGATTTGCTTGACATCGGCTTCTTTTGGTGGTGCGAGGATGCTGGGCTTTTTAGCTGGTATCTCTAGTTCTTCTGGGCTTATTTCTACGTGGCAATAGTGGCTATTTCTTTTCTACCATCGGTGGCTTATGCCTTGGCTAGCAATTTGAATTGCCTGAAACATCGTAGTCAAAAGCACACTTCAAATCACTTCGAAGGGAAAGGACACCATTAGGCCCTGGAATCTTAAGCAATAGGTACGGGTAATGCGGTATTGCCATGAATTTTGCTAGTGCTGGGCGCCCTAAGATTGCATGATATGATGAATCGAAGTCTGCAACTTCAAACTTGATGAACTCTGTTCTATAGTTTGAGGGAGTGCCAAAAGTAACCGGTAGAGTGATTTGTCCAAGTGGCATAGCTGGCTTGCCAGGTACTATTCTATAAAAGGGGTGCTTGTTGGTGTAATCATCCCAGTCGAGTTGTAGTCGCATCTTCCTTAGCAGTCTCTGAAAAGATAATGTTGAGTCCGGCTCCCCCATCGATTAGTACTTTAGTGACAGTCATGCCAGCGATAGTTGGATCTAGAACCAATGGATAATGGCCCGTGTTCCCTACGCTAGTCCATTGGTCTTCTCTTGAAAATTGGATTGGATACTATGACCAATTGAGATATCTTGGAGTAGCCGGTTCTGCTGCCATGATGGTTCGTAGAGCTAGCTTTTCTTGATGTTTACTTCTGGAATCTAGAGCTCCAGCGAAGATTACTGCTACTGTCCCCCTAGATTTTTGGAATCCCTTTCCTTCGTGGTTGTCTTCATCTTTTTTCTAATTGTCTTCCTTAGTGTTTACCTTATTATCCTTTCTCGTGTATCGCTCGTTGAATGTGTAGCAGTTTCCAGTGGTGTGATTTCCCTTAGGATGCAAAATGCAACGCATATTTTTGATGTCGTCATACCCTCTGGGTTTGGAAAACTTTTTTGATTTATCAGCCATCGCCACGGTGTTGTCTGGTCCACGTTTTCTTTCCTGATGTCTGATGTTTCGATGATTTCGCTTGTCTGAGTTGTCTTGATTGTTTTTATCCGGGAACCTTTCTCGTGTCTTTTCTTCTACAGTAATCATCTTTTCTACTGTGCGTCTGAATTCTTCATTGCTTCTCGGGTTTTCTTTGCAGAAGTCTTGAAATTGCCATCTAGCCATAATTCCGTGAGAGAAGGCTTCGATTACTTCTCGTTCGGTGATGTCATGTACTTGGGCACGTAGTTCGCCAAATCGTCAATAGTAATTTTTAAGAGTTTCGCCTCCTTTCTGCTTGAGTCCTTTTAGTTCTGCGTGGGTGATGGGGTGCGTAATGATACCCGTGAAATTTCCACAGAAAAATCTTTGCAAGTCTTCCCAATTTTTGATTGACCCTGGATTTAATTTACCGAACCATTGGAGGGGCATGGTTTCCAGTGCCATGGGAAAAATAAGGCAGTCGTATTGAAGCAAGTCTGTTTGCAAAACAGGGGAACCTATCGTTCGTTCTGCCTTCTTTGTATTCCGATTTGGCACCTCCTTCCTACCAACTGTCGTCTTTGCGAGAGTAGTCCTGCGGGAATGTCAGAATAGGTGCTTCACTTCTGATCTTCCTTGGTTGTTCGATTCGGTAATTTTGACTATGGTCCCTTCTACTTTCTCTGTTGTGACTTCCACCTGGCCCCAGTCTCTCGAAAGCAGACTTCTTTTGATTTTGATCTTCCTTCCTATGAGATGTTGACCTGGCAGGTAGTCTTGAGTGGGCTCTTCCGTCGTGCGTCCTTAGGGCAGCTGACTAGAGGAGGTCTCGGAGCTGTTCCTGTTTTTCACTAGGAAGTGATGTCGCTCCGAGTTCTTCCAGTGCTTCTTGGATTCTACTGTAGGGTGTATTCACCGTGCGTCTTTCTTCGACTTCTTGTTTTGATTTTCTTCTGTCATACTCAGCCAGGTCTGACTCATATTTAATCCAAGCTTCTTTGCGCTGCCTAGCACGGTGTTGGCGTCCTTGTTTCAATTTGTTTCTCCTTTCTCTGGCTTGCCTCTAACTCTCGGTCTCACCATCGTGCCCCTGGATAAAGGATGATATGTTGGACTCAGATTCGTCCGATGATCTGATGTCGGGTGCTTCTGGGGGAACCAGAGGTGATCAAGGATGGCGAACCATGAATACTTCTTGTGTGTGAATTGTTTTGTTATTGGTGTTGGTTTCCATACTATCGGAGTTGTTGATTATTTTAGTAGAGGCTTCAAGGTCGCAGATCGAGTCTCCTTCTTGATAGGGTAGAATTGTTGTAGCCGTCGTGCCAACTAGTTGGGTACCGCTGTCTTCAGGAACAGAACCTGGCCAGTGGACGATGCAGTCTTGAGATGTTATAGTTAGTACGAGGCCTTCCTGAGCTCCTTTTAGTGGTATTCTCAGCATCGGATCGAGGGATCCTTTGGGCCATGCCTGATAAGATTTTGCCATGTTGTGGAGTCCAAACGGAAAGGGTTCTAACTTCTTGAAAGAACTCTGAGTATACTCCGAGTTGTATTCTTGATAGGCCGAGGCCGCATTCTGGAGCCCCGCCGGAAAAGAACTCGATTTCCCGAAAGAACTCATGTAAGACTCCATCTCGGATGCGGAGCCTGAGTTTGAGTCGGATGCGCAAAGCCACGAAATCTTAGTTGGATCGGACATCACGAGCTGCGCGAATCTTCCGGTGAGTTGATCTGTCGTAGTCGCTGAAAAAATAAAAAGGTCATCATGGTGATCCGAATCTTCGAGGAGACGGCTTCAGAGCTTTCCATCGTCGCCTGCCACATAGATCCATGAACCGAAGATGAGGGTTGATCCCATCGGGAAGATCATGTTGTCGAGGTTCGTCGAGCTCTCGGGTGCAGTTTTGCCGAAAGCCCCTACCTGGCGCTCCAGCTGTCGATGTTTCACCACCGATAGCCTGCCACGGGGTTACCCGGGGCAGTATATTCGAGCTTCAGCGTATGTAGAACTCGACAGTAAACGTAAGAGACAGTCGATTTATCCTGGTTCGGACCCTCGATCGTGATCGAGTAATAGCCCTACGTCCAGTCGGCGTTAGCCTTTGCGTTGGATTGATTATTAGTGTTGTGATGTGTTGTTTTGTCTCTAGGAACTCCGCACTCCTTTATATAGTCAGGAGGCCAGAGTCCTAGTCGATTTACAATAAGATTCCTAGTAGGATTACAGAATAATACTACTACTAAGTTTACAGGGAAAAAATCCTAGTTAGACTAGATCTTCTCCCTGCATTATGGGGTATCCGGTGAGTCCCGTATGGACAATCCCCCTCGCAGCGCTCGTCTCCTCTCGTTCTCCAATTTCCTTGCTATTTGCCTTGCTTGCTGGCCTCGGTTGCTTGAAAGCTGGAGGTTTCCGTGTGAGCTTCGTTTTTTATGTGAAGACCCTGTAGGGGGGCGAGGCTAGAGGTGCGGGACCTGCTGGGCAAGAGGGGCGTGTTGCTCTGGTGCATCGAGGGAGGTGAGAGCTGGGTGCTCATGGTGATGGAACGGGTATTCCAATCTTCCATCAGGTGATGATAACTATCGTTTTGTTGGAGCACGACACACCGATCTGACTAAAGATTCGAACACTACAATTTTAGCACCACAGCTCCTCTGGTTATCAACCGTATCACCAATCCGATTGACCTCGTCAAAAAGGCTAATCCCTGCCTGCGAAACGAAGAACACAAGCAAGAACTCGAAAGTACGCAGCTTTAAAAATATGGGACAAACTACACATGAATGATTAAGTACACGAGTTGGGGTTCCATAAACCGATAGACGACGACTGTCAATGACAAATGATCTAAGCAAAACCTAAAACCTAATGATAGTGGCGGCGACTGATTATAAAGGTCTAAGGGTCGTCGCTAGCATTGGACGCGCCCCCCTAATGGGCTCAAACACGATACATGGCCCAACGGATCAAAAGCAGTGGTGCAACACCTGACAGACTCTGGACGCTGACTTGTTTCAACAATTCTCGTTGACTCCGACAGAATTTGGACCTCAAACCAAGACTATTGGTTAGCTTATGAAATTATCTTTCCATTCATATATGGATCGTCGAAAACGGAGTCCGAATGCGTTCTTGGCGTCCGTTTTAACGCAGACTAGTCCTTAAGGCCGAGGCAGACTCGAAGTCGAGTTGGACCGGGCCTTCCGCTTGTGATGGACGTCCTTACTTGTCTCCTATGCCTCCACAACTCCCTCAAAGTCCTTCATGATCCTCTCCAATGCTTGTAAGCAATATAACATTATTAGGTATTAGGTAGTAATCTATTTTCAAAAGTATGAAAAAATCGTTTAAGAATGACAGACTCTGGACGCTGACTTGTTTCAACAATTCTCGTTGACTCCGACGGAATTTGGACCTCAAACCAAGACTATTGGTTAGCTTATGAAATTATCTTTCCATTCATATATGGATCGTCGAAAACGGAGTCCGAATGCGTTCTTGGCGTCCGTTTTAACGCAGACTAGTCCTTAAGGCCGAGGCAGACTCGAAGTCGAGTTGGACCGGGCCTTCCGCTTGTGATGGACGTCCTTACTTGTCTCCTATGCCTCCACAACTCCCTCAAAGTCCTTCATGATCCTCTCCAATGCTTGTAAGCAATATAACATTATTAGGTATTAGGTAGTAATCTATTTTCAAAAGTATGAAAAAATCGTTTAAGAATGACAGACTCTGGACGCTGACTTGTTTCAACAATTCTCGTTGACTCCGACGGAATTTGGACCTCAAACCAAGACTATTGGTTAGCTTATGAAATTATCTTTCCATTCATATATGGATCGTCGAAAACGGAGTCCGAATGCGTTCTTGGCGTCCGTTTTAACGCAGACTAGTCCTTAAGGCCGAGGCAGACTCGAAGTCGAGTTGGACCGGGCCTTCCGCTTGTGATGGACGTCCTTACTTGTCTCCTATGCCTCCACAACTCCCTCAAAGTCCTTCATGATCCTCTCCAATGCTTGTAAGCAATATAACATTATTAGGTATTAGGTAGTAATCTATTTTCAAAAGTATGAAAAAATCGTTTAAGAATGACAGACTCTGGACGCTGACTTGTTTCAACAATTCTCGTTGACTCCGACGGAATTTGGACCTCAAACCAAGACTATTGGTTAGCTTATGAAATTATCTTTCCATTCATATATGGATCGTCGAAAACGGAGTCCGAATGCGTTCTTGGCGTCCGTTTTAACGCAGACTAGTCCTTAAGGCCGAG
Source organism: Miscanthus floridulus (assembly GCF_019320115.1). Classification (NCBI taxonomy): domain Eukaryota; kingdom Viridiplantae; phylum Streptophyta; class Magnoliopsida; order Poales; family Poaceae; genus Miscanthus; species Miscanthus floridulus. The sequence goes on along the minus strand of NW_027097060.1, from coordinate 135,198 downwards.
GCAGACTCGAAGTCGAGTTGGACCGGGCCTTCCGCTTGTGATGGACGTCCTTACTTGTCTCCTATGCCTCCACAACTCCCTCAAAGTCCTTCATGATCCTCTCCAATGCTTGTAAGCAATATAACATTATTAGGTATTAGGTAGTAATCTATTTTCAAAAGTATGAAAAAATCGTTTAAGAATAAGCTCACCTCTAAGTTAAGTTGATGTATTTGAGCTCGAGTCAATAAAACTTGTATAATGATCAGAGGATCAGCGGGTACATGTGATGTCCTCATCACATGATGAAGAGCGACGACGGCGCGCCGGATGAATAGGAGTTCATGCAGCACGGGCTGGAGGCACAGTGGATCCAGATGTGGGAGAGAAGCAAACGTTGAATGATTGGCCAAATTATTTGGATTCTAATAGATAGAAAAACTGTATTGTGATGGATAATTTCTTGACACAGAATCCTAGCTATAGAAACTATCAATGGATTTTATACTAGGATTGCCCTTACAAACGACGTCTACACGCGCAAGAGGCAGTCGAAACCATCGCATACAGCGTTCGCGAGGAGCGCTCCGTTTCCCTCCGGCGACTGGGATCCTGTGCGCCGCCGGTGGGAGCCTCGTGCGGCCGCCACGCTCGCGCCGCCGCCGGTGGGCGCGCTGCCGTGGAGACCGCAGCCGCCATGGAGAGGGCCGTCGCGGACCTCGCACGGCCCCTGGATGGGAGCTCGCGTGGCCGCCGCTGGCGACGAGCACACGCAGACACGTGTGGGGAGGTCGCGAGGACGCCGTGGACTCGCGCAGCCGCCGTGGACCACGCACGGCCGTCGGCGAGGAGATTGCGCAGACGTTGGTGGGGAGCTGGCGAGGACGCTGTGGATTCGCGCAGACGCCGAACGCGCAGACTCGTGCGGACGCCGTGGACGCCGACGGGGAGCTCGCGTGGCCGCCGCGGACCTCGCACGGCCTTCGTCGGGGATCTCACGCGGCCACTAGTGGGATCTCGCGTGGCCTCCGGGTCCGCCGCACGAACTCGCCGCCGCCTAGCGCCGCTGCGGGACGTCGCGCGCCCAACATCGCGAGCGCAGCGAACCAAGAAGCACGAGCGCAGCCGGTCATAGCTCCGAACTCCATGCTACGAGAACGCATCTTAGATACTTCATACTGGTGCCTTCACAACGCAGAGATGCCCAGCACGACCGGCCGGCCATCTGGCTTCCCGCGGTGCTCGTGCGGCTGCCACTAAGCGCCGCCGGCTGTAGAGCTCGCGGGGAGCTCGCACTCCACCTCCCGTGGTGCTCGTGCGGCCGCCGCCAAGCACCGTCGGCTGCAGAGCTCGAGGGGACCTTGTGCGCGCCACCTCCTGTCGCAGTGTCGCGATCCGCGTCTTGTCCTATCGTAGCGTCCGCGTCTCTCTCCACCCAGTCCGCCGAGCTACTCTCCTCACGTGCCTGCGCATGGGGTCAGGGTGCAGGCGTCTCCCTCCCCTCGCCTCCCTGCGCACAGCAAGCCGGCGATCACCGACGTTGAGACGAAGCCTTCGGCACTGTCGCACTGACAGTTTGCAGTCGCAGGACGCAGGTCGCATCTCAGCACATACGCAGTAAGTCATCCAACTCTCTGATACTTTTTTTGTTTTCCCATTGTTATTATTCAATCATTTGGTTTTCAAATTAATTTGCTTTGGTTGATTTTGAAACACAGGGAATTATAAAATATTAATATGGAAGATGACTTTGACTGTGACTCAGATGAGTATGAACAAGCTGTCGCTGCAGTTGAAGAGGAGATGGAAAATGAAATGGTAGGATTACAAGATGAAGAGGAGATTGAAACTGATGGGGAAGGTATTATAACTCAGTTCAATCCGGGTCACGTTATCACTGATCCGGGGCTTCGTATACCGATTGATCAATTTTCTATCAACATTAGATCCGAAGTTAGAAGGGCTTTCATAGATAAGGGTCCGACTCAACCAATTGGTTATAATTTCCCTAAAACAAATAAGAAAAGATGCTTTCAGAAAAGTTGGTTCAAGCAACATCCTTGGCTTGAATACAGTGTGGAGAAGGATAGGGCCTATTGTTTTCATTGTTATCTTTTCAAGCGTGATCGAATCGATGACAAATTTGGATATGATGTCTTTACAACATTGGGGTTTAACAATTGGAAGAATGCATATTTGGCGCTTCCAAAACATGATGGAAAAATCCACAATCAGTGTAAGACAGCATATGAAGATTTCAAAAATCAAAGAACAAGTGTGAAACATAAGGTTGACAAACATACAAAAGATGCACTAATCAAATATGAAACTCGGTTGGATACATCATTGGGTATTGTGAGTTTGCTCACATTGCAAGGTGAACTATTCCGTGGACACGATGAGTCCCTTGCTTCTTTGAATAAGGGGAATTTTCTAGAGTTTCTTGATTGGTATAAAGAAAGGAATGAACAAGTGAGGCTTGCATTTGATGAGACATGTCCCAAAAATGCCAAGATGACTTCCCCAACAATTCAAAAAGAACTTGCAGAGTGTTGTGCAATTGAGGTCACCAAAGCAATAAAGGAAGAGATGGCGGGTTGTCTTTTCTCCATTCTTATAGACGAATCGCGTGATATATCTGTCAAAGAACAAATGGCTGTGGTTGTGAGGTAAGTAATTGATTATATAATGTTAATTGTTATTGTAATTGATTATATAATTGTTAATGTTAAAATTAGCTAATCAGATTATAATATCTATGTTGTAGGTTTGTGAACAAGAAAGGAAAAGTGATTGAAAGATTTTTAGGTATTAAGCATGTTAAGGAGACAACCTCAGAAGCACTGAAGACAGCAGTTGTTGAAGTACTTGGTGAGCATGGGTTACACATTGCAAATCTACGAGGGCAAGGGTATGATGGTGCTTCTAATATGAGAGGAGAATTTAATGGCCTTCAGAAGGTTATTCGTGATGAGAACCCATATGCTTTCTATGTCCATTGCTTTGCTCATCAATTGCAGTTGGTAGTTGTTTCCATCTCAAGATGTTGTTCATCTATGGAGGATTTCTTTGATTATGTGGCCTTGATTGTGAACACCACTACTTCATCTTGCAAGAGGAAGGATTTACTGCTAGATAAGCAGCGCAGGATTCTTTTAGGCAAGTTGAGCAGTGGAGAGATTTCCACAGGAAGAGGGAAACATCAAGCAACATCCTTGGCTAGACCTGGAGATACAAGATGGGGTTCTCATTACAAGACATTACTTCGTATTGAATCAATGTGGGATTCAGTAATTGAAGTTCTACAAATTGTGTATCAAGATGAGCGTAATCCAAGTAGGGCAGGAGGTTTAGTGGAAATCATGGAGTCTTTTAGCTTTGTGTTCATCATGAAGATGATGTTGCAAATCTTGCGCATCACAAATGAGCTCTCTCTTATCTTGCAAAGGAAGGATCAAAATATTGTTCAAGCCATGTCTTTGGTTATTGATGTGAAAACACGTTTGATGAATTTGAGGAATGATGGTTGGGAGCCACTATTACAGGAAGCCACAAAATTTTGCAGTGAAAATGATATCCCAATACCAAATATGAATGAAGCAGTACCAAGATTTGGAAGATCAAGAAAAGGGGGCAAGAACAACATCACTCAAGACCATTATTTTCGTGTTGATATCTTCTATGCTGCTATAGATGCTATTACCACAGAGTTTGATCAACGGTTTAATGAGGTATCTTCAGAGTTGCTTGTTTGTTTTTCTTGTCTTAACCCGAGAGATTCATTCTCTAAATTTGATGTGCACAAGCTTGCTCGGCTTACTGAGATATATTCTGATGATTTCTCCTATTTCAAAAAGAAGGGTATAAAAGATCAACTTGAGTTATTTATTATTCATGTGAGAAGAATTGAGGAGTTTAGAGATTGTCATGATCTGGCAAGTCTAGCTGTAAAAATGGTTGAACTTGATAGACATACTGTTTTCCCATCAGTTTATCGTCTAATTGAATTGGCATTGATACTACCGGTAGCGACGGTATCAGTTGAAAGGGTCTTTTCAGCTATGAAGATTATCAAAACAGAATTGCGCAACAAGATGTCTGATGATTGGCTCAATTACTTAATGGTGTGCTACATTGAGCGAGAAATATTCAAAGGAATTGATCTTGAGAAGATCAAGAATATATTTCAAAACAAGAAAGATAGGCAAATGCAATTGCCTAGGCCGCCTAGGCGTGACTGAAGCTTCATCGTCACATGGTTAGTTGACTTTACTTGTATTTTCTATAGTTCTTTATATCCTAAATGCTTGTACTTTGTGCTTCGCTATCACAATGTCTAATGAACCATTTTGAGAGATATTACTTTACTATATATGTTATCAACTTTGCCCTACCTTAAATTTTTTTCGTCCTCCGCCACTGATTATACTATAAGTTATTGCTAAAAGCTAGCACTATTGAAAAAGTTAGCTTAGAGCCAATAAATAACTAATACTACTGCGGGTGTGCTAAGGCGTTCTCGCGTTTGCGCCGGAAGTTTCGTACTCTCTCCGGGCAGCCTTGTAAGGCGTTCTCGCGTTTTTGAGCTGGGCCAGTTAGGGTCGGTTTGGTTTCTACAAGAGCTTCTAAAATTCCAGTCAAATCGAATGTTTGGACATATACATGGAGTATTAAATATAGACTAATTACGAAACTAACTGCACAACTTGTGACTAATTTACGAGATGAATCTTTTAAGCCTAATTAGTCCATGATTTGACACCGTGATGCTACAGTAAACATATGCTAATGACGGATTAATTAAGCTTAAAAAATTCGTCTTGTAAATTAGCCTCCACCTATGTAATTGGTTTTGTAATTAATATATATTTAATACTCCTTACTAGTATCCGGGTTCCGATGAGCTTTTATGCCGAGCATTCAAGTCATGTGACTGATGACAAAGCATTTTTGCATGCACCAGTGATTAAAAGCTCGTTTTTTATGCGCCACGTCTTGATTTTTGCCCGCAGCCAACCAATTGTAAGAGAAAAGTATTCATGCCGAGGGGTGTTTGGTTCTCGCTAAAATTTAGTCCCTGTCGCGTAAGATATTTGATACTAACTTAGAGTATTAAATATAAACTAATTATAAAACTAATTGTACAGATTAAGATTAATTTATAAGATGAATCTATTTAGTCTAATTAGGTTCATATTTAATCTTTTTAATTAGTATCAAAATACCTAATATAATATCTACTAAACTTTAGCCCCTGAATTCCAACACATTGTTGCGGCCAGAACAACTACTTGAAGCAACAAAACCGAGTTATTAATTCAGCTGACATCCTCCAGCAGCAGCAGCATGGGAGAGGCTCTTAGTTTGACCTTGATTTTTTTAAGAAAAACTTAATAAAAAATGCGACATAATATATCTGGTATATATAGAAAAAACAATTGCTACTATAAAAAGATGAACAACTTGACACAAAATGTGCGACCTTTGTTTTTTTTAAAATATAAGTACTTTTTATTATATATGATGGTGATGGCAAACAATTGGCAATTTTGCGACTGTGCATAATGAGCATGGGCAGTTGAGTTTGTTCATACGTATATGCGATATATATTCCCGATTCTCGTACCAACAAAATGATCTGGGGATTGGATATTTTCTAGTTGTCCTGCACACGGCTGTGCTTGATCGCATTGTCGTCCATCCCTGCATTTTTTATTTAGTATTAATCCTTTTTGGAAACAAATTAAAGCCATCTTATCCGTGGAAACCAAAATATTTATATATAGCTAGCTCGCATTTGAGTTAGGGCGGTTAGCACCTCCTAAAGCTTAGTTAGCTAAATCTAGTCCTATTTAGTTACTTTTTACTCAAATACTATGAGTAAATGGGACTAAACGAGATTTAGCCAACTAGTCACCAAAATGTTAATAAAAGGGACTAAAAACCTCTCTTAGTCTCTTTTAATCACCAAAACTAGACATCCAGTGACTAAAGTTTAGATCCTGATTTAGATAAGTAAAGTTTAGAAGGGGAGGTTCTTAATCAGATCCCACACTAGCTTAGGTAACCCAAGCTAGCTATGCATATATACGATGTATATGGCGCGTGAATGAATGAGTACAGTGCATGCATCCCCTGGTGCAGTGCCCACTACGTACTGCTTTGTTCCCTTGCTTGGATACTTATCCACATCAGCAAAGGCGTGTGCCTGGCCACGAAAAAGATCCCCAAAATCGTGGCCACATCTTTTTCTTCTCCCGCTTGCGGAGCTAGCTGAGAGCTGCATGCACAACACCCAGGGCCGCGAACGAACCAAACTCCATCGATGGCTTGCTAGCGGCCAAGCAACAGAATGTGGCTGGCTGCGGAGCATCCATCCCCTTCCCCACAACTCCTCACAGGTACGGTCTCGACGGCGCCCCTGGCGGCCCCTAGCTTGCTAGATCTCTATCAGTATGTGTGTCTGCATGCATGTAGCCGGCCGGATGGACCTCGCATCGATCCGTAGTGCAGCCGGAATAAGCTACGACCAAGCCAGCAGCTGTTCACATCAGATCACATGCCATGGCCATGCGGGAGGAGACCAAATCCCGGTGGCCAACCAGCTGGTGGCATGATGCAGCTCGCTAGCTCTCCTTGGACTATTTCCGGCTGATGGCCTTGTGCCCCGAATTTTTTTTATAATTTAGCCGTTTTTTAAAAGTTTATCATAAATAGACCTCTGGAGGAAAGATTTCAGAAAATGGATCCTTAGCTCGGCGCCATTGATGCTGGCGCCGAGCTAACACGTCTCGGCGCCAGCGTCCCTGACGCCGAGCTCCTGGGCTCGGTAGGTGATATGGCAAGAGGCGCTGGCGCCGAGCTCGGCGCCGTAGATATTGGCGCCGAGCCTTCATTACCAATGGGCCCCACGCCTCTCTTCCTCTCCCTCTCTCGCCCTAGCAGAGCAGAGCCGAGCTTCGCCGCCGCCGCCGCCGGCCGCCCTCGCCCGCGCCCGCGCCCTTGCCCGCGCCGCGCCCGCGCCCCGATCCCGCCGAGCGCCACCGCGGCCGCCCCGAGGCCGCCCCGCGCCGTGCCACCGCGGACTGCCCGCGCCCCGCGGCCGCTGCGCCTCGGTGTGTAGGAGTGCCGCACCCCGCAGCCGCGCCACACCCCCGCGCAGCGCCGTTGCCCACGGCTGACGCCCGCGCCCCGGTCCCCTCGCCGGTTCCTGCGCCCGCGCTGCGCCCTCTCCTCGCCTTGGCCTCGCCCCGCCTTGCCGCCCTCCACCGCCGTCCTCGGCCACGGCCGCCGTGCCTCCCACGCCCGTCGAGCCGAACACGCCGCGCGGAGCCCCGGGCATCCCACGCCCGCCGCGCGCCACTGCTATCGTCGACCGCGCCACCGCCGACCCCGCCACCTGCAGCGGCCGGCCGTGCCACCGCTGGCCCGGATCGTCGGCCTGACCCACGCCCATCATCCGCTGCGACTCCGTCGACGTCCGCGGATCAGTCGTTGGAAAGGTAAAAATTATGAATATGCAATGTACCTACTTAGTTGACATTTATTATTTACTAGTTAATGTGATGACTTAGGTAGTTGATTTAGTTAGTGATCTAGTGAGATATATATATAGATAGATATAAACATAGATACATAGGTACATAGATATAGTTAGATAGCTACTTAGATATGTAGTTACATATTTAGTTAACTAAATATGATCTAACTATTTAGTGAGTACATTGTATATATATACGTAGTTATTATCTTATTTACTTAGTTTGTAGTTAGAAAGTACTTATTAGGTACTATCTATCGTCTAATTTGGACTAAAGGACATGTGTTTCGTTACGTGTTTGAACTAGATGGACAACCTAGTGACCATATATCATGGAGGCACCGTTGAAAGTGATCGCTATGGATATGTTGAGTTTGTTGACATGCAAAGCGTGCCTGTGTTATTCAATGATAGGCCTTCATTTAGTGAGATGATTGCAAGGGCTTGGGAAGAGCTGCATTGCCTTGGAGATGATGGCATTGCAGTTGATGGTGTACTACACCTAGGTTCTCCTCCCAACATCTTTAGGCGAATGATCTCAATTGGTTGTGCGGATCAGTGGGAGAACTATGTGAGATCGGCTATGAAGAGCCAGCTGCAATATTTGGATGTGGTTGTGCGTCGGGTGTTAGTTGATCCCATCCCTCATGGGTTTACCCTAGCAATGGATCATCAGGCACACATCGACCCTCCCGTTCTGGAACCTTATCTGCATGTGGAGATTGCACCTATGGTTCCCGATGCTCAATCTGCCCCTAATGCGGTAGTTGGAGATGGTTGTCAGACTCATGTTTCCGTGGCAGATCCTCCTTATGAGATCCTTTTGACACAGAATCATCAGAGTAAGTGTCTTAACCACATGGTTTTTGGGAGCTTACCCCGTTCCTTACATCTATTTCTTTCATTCTTTCCTCATTTCTCTACTGATGTTGCAGGAGACATTCCTAAGAATGTGGATGTGCCCCCTGTTGCTGCGCAAGTGCACTTTGGAGATGGATTCTGTAGCTCCAATAGTGTTGAAATTATGCATGATTCGGAGTCATATGAGATGGCTAGGGCTCTTGATTCTGATGATGATCGCCCTGTTGGAGAGCTGACAGAGAGTGATGTTGAGATGATGAGGCGTATCTTTCTCGGCCGTTGTGATCCCAGAGTTCATGAGTTCAGCGATCTTGCTCATTTCGATCAGGCGTTTGCAGAGGGACGTGATGATGAGCTCCTAGAAGCTCCTGAGGCCGGTCCTAACATGGTAATTGAGAATGGGAGGGTGTTCAATGACCTCCCTGCTTTGAAGAGGTGGTTGCAGGCTTTTGCAGTGATACGAAAGAGACCTTACAAGGTATTACATTCATATGCAGAGCGCCGTTACACAGTTGTGTGTGACAAGGAACGCTATCCATGAAGGGTTTGTGCAAGGAAGCAACAGGTAACCGGAAAATGGAAGATCACAAAAGTTGTCGGGCCACACAATTGTGCTGACCATGAGCTGACACTAAGGCATCGACAGTTGACATCTACCCTCATTGCCAAGCGGTTGATGGGAATTTTGCAGGGAGAACCCAACATGGAGGTGAGGACAATTATCAGGACCGTTGAGGCGTTGTATGGAGGTTATGTTATAACTTATGGTAAAGCATGGAGGGCTAAGCAGCGAGCGTGGAAGATGATATATGGGGACTGGGAGGATGGGTATGAGCAGCTGCCAGTTCTTTTCAATGCAATCAAAGCGGTGAATCTAGGCATGCATTATGAGTACATCCCAAAACCAAATGCATGGAAGGATGGGAGGCAGATATTCTTCCGTGCTTTCTAGTGCTTCCCTCAGTGTGTCGAGGCCTTTAGGCACTGTCGTCCCGTCTTCTCCATTGATGGTACATTCTTGATTGGCAAATACCAGGGCACACTTCTTATAGCCATAACCTATGATGCGAACAACAAGTTGGTTCCTTTGGCATTTGCTTTGGTTGAGAAGGAGAACAATGATAGTTGGGGATGGTTCTTGAGGCTAGTCCGGATACACGTGGTTGGGCCTGGTATGGAGGTTGGCGTCATATTTGATAGGCACCAGGGCATACTTAATGCCACGCGAGAGCAGATAGAGGGGTATGCACCTTTGCACCATCGTTGGTGTACTCGGCACCTTGCCGAGAATTTACTCTGGAAGGATGGTGTGAAGGGCAACTTTGATCTGTTCTAGGAGGCTGCTCGATAGCTTGAGGACAAGTACTTTTAGGAAAAGTTAGAGTAGGTCAGAACCGCATCAAATGCAGAAGGTAGACAATGGCTCACATGTTTGATGATGGATTTGGAGAAATGGATGAGAGCTCACGACGCTGGTGGATGGAGGTATGAGTTTCAGTGCAGCAACATGGCGGAGTCATTCAATAAGTTGCTATTGGAGATACGTGGTATGCCCATGAATGCAATTGTTCAATTCACCTTCTATAAGCTTGTTGCCTAGTTCAACAATAGACACGCCCATGCATTGTAGTTGCGGAGTGATGGAGAGATATGGGCTCCAAAACCAAAGGCACACCTAGAGAAGACAAGAGAAAGGGCTGGCACACATGAGGTTACATACTTTGACCACGCCATAGGGACTTATCAGGTCGAGCATACGGGTGGTACAACGTTCGACGGCGAGGTCTGAGAGTCGAGGATACATGTGGTTGTCCTCCAAGATTTCAAGTGCACTTGTGCTAAACCAAGGCAGTACCACTTTCTATGTTCTCATTTGGTGGCAGCAGCTAGGCATCGCAACTATAATATCGAGAGGAGGATACCTCACGAGTTCAGTGTCGACATGCTTGTGCACACATGGAGCCCCCGCTTCATGCCTTTCCGGGACCCTGGAGAGTGGCCTCCATATGATGGGCCGAAGTACATTGCGGATCCAGCTTACCATTACAACAAGCGTGGATCAAGGCAGAGGATGAGGCACATGATGGTTATGGATCAGACACCTAGAAGAACGAGGCGTGGGAGAGGAACTCTATTTGTTACTGACCCCGAGCAGTACGAGTGCGGCAAGTGCGGTAGACTTGGCCACAATTCACGAAGTTGCCATTGGTAGATTAGTGAGGTGCGACTATTGGTTGATTTTATTATTTTATATTTGTCATATTTATTTAATTAATTATGCATATCTCAATTTATGCTTGTATTTGTGTCAATTACTTATACATTTCTAGGTTCATGTTTTATTGTATATTGAAATTCTAATTCATTCACTTTTTTTCTAGGATGGAGCAATTCCACCTGCTTGACCCGACGTACGAGGCGATCCACCGAGGATGTCTCATAGCATTGGGGCAGGTAATAATCTATAAGTTTTGTTCAAAATTTGGTGAGCGTACATGTGTTCGTGAAGTAACAGGAGACTATGTTTTATTCGATGCAGGACCTTCTACTCCTTCGTCCTAGAACCCACAGTGGGTTCTTGGACATGTGGTACGATGACAGATACACTCATTTCCTGCAAAGAGCTGGCCTAGATGTCATCTCTTTTCAGGTCCATCGTGGGTTGCCCAAGTTCAACTCAGTGGCCATAACTGCGTTGGTTGACAGGTATTAAATTGAATCATTGCCTCCATTCATGGCCATTTGTTCATGCGATTGACTTTTTGGCAAGTAATCTTGCTTTGTCTTAAAATATAGGTGGTGGCCGGAGACTCACAGCTTCCACCTACCTTTCGGGGAGATGACAGTCACACTCCAGGACTGTCAGAAGATGCTAGGCCTAAGAATTCACGGCTACCCAGTCACCGGGCAGTGCAGGTCAGAGGGCTAGAGAACATGAGTGGAGGCCTTCCTTGGGCATGAGCTTGGCGAGCAAGGGGCTCGCACTTCTGGAGTTCCCATCTCCTGGCAATAGGAAGAGTTCGCACAGTGCCCTGAGGAGGCAGATGAGGAGACAGTTGGGTACTACTGCAGGGCGTGGATCCTACACCTATTTGCCTACGTTCTCTTCCCTGATGCCATGGGTGACAGTGCGTCCTGGATGTGAATCCACTGCCTCAGTGACTGGGACCAGGCGGGTCACTACAACCGGGGCTCTATAGTCTTGTGTTTTCTATACCGGCAACTGTGCGAGGGGTGTCGTCGATCTTCGTCCAACCCGTCACTTGGTGGATGCGTGTACCTGTTACAGCTGTGGATGTGGGCTCATCTTCTAGTTGGTCGTCCAGAGGTTCTGGCTCATCGTGAGTGGTTCCAAGGTCAACCTCCAAGTCGGCAGCCGACGTGGGCGTACCTTTGGGACCAAGTCAGGGTTCCATACGCGAGGTTAGACCAGGCGTACATTGAGTTCACGAATGAGCTAGACACGTTGATGGTGTCTAGTGTAAGTAAATTTTATTTTCCATGCTAGTTTGAAAAGGATTAGTATACCTTCTAACATCTTGTTTGGACATGTTGCTAGTGGAGTGGGAGCCGTACGGTGGAGAGGACGCACTCCCTTTTCAGTTGAGCAATGTTTGTGGGTTCGACGACGACTTCTATAGGATGAGGTGCCCTCTAATCTGCTTCTATGCTGTTGAGTTTCACCTGCTAGATAGGGTTGCACGCCAATTTGGAGTGAGACAGCTTTGGCCTATGGCTCTGTTCTCGACTGGCGTTGACTTACACAAGTAAGTGTTTTGATATTTCAAATGTCTCGTGATGGTCCATTTATATTAATATGGTGACATGTATATGAATTCAAGTAACGATGACATACATGCAGGTTGGATCGTTAGAAGAACAATAAGATTTTTGACTGGGAGAGGCACCACCAGTCCTTCATTGAGCAATGGGAGGAGATGCACGACAACGTGGACGACAACAACAAGCCGCACACGAACCGTGAGTTCAGGCGGTACCAAGCTTGGTACCAGCGTGCGACATGTTGTAGGCTGAGGGTATAGTGGATAGAAGATAACTACGCTGACATCGAGTCCTCCAACGATGAAGACACGGCGTACGACCAATCGACTCGTGCAGGTGGAGGCAGGACTGATCTTGGACAGAGTGGTAAGCCAATTGCCTTATTTTTCTACGTTAAGTTGCACAACAGTACATTAGGTGTTCTTGGACTGACATTAGGAGTTATCTATTTTAGTTTGTGCCACTTTCGAGCCGTATCACCCTTATAATAGGTTAGATTCTTGTACAAAAGAAAACAAAACATATTGCTATCTGTTCAGAAGTATTATTACTGAGAACTTTGTTGCAGGGCAATACACTCAAATGCTCAGTTGAAGAGATTGAGCGCATTCGGTCGAGAGTCAGGGACGACTACATGCTTGGCTTCCTGGATGTAAGATTAAAAATATTCTTTCAAACATATCATTAATACGTTAGATTGTTTGAGTTAACATAGTTTTGTACAACAGAGGCTGCCACGTCGTCTACGCCGTGTGGCTGGTTGTTGTGGTTGCAGGACAGACACGATGCAAGACATGTATGTTCCTTCCGCAGGTAGAGGAGGCTTGGGTTCCTCTAGCCAAGCAGCTACAGGGGACGAGGACGAGGAAGACGACGATGACGACGACGTGGACAAGAGGCACGAGGAGCTTGGCCCCTCTTAGCTCGATGATGCTCCCTCGACTCATCCTACACCACCTCTAGGCACTAGGCGATGCCGTTCGTGTGACCCTTACACTCCAGGTACGAGTGCTCTCAGTCATAAGGGTAAGGGCAAGAGTAGGAGGCAGTGAGGGATGTGGTAGTTGTTAGTATGCACTATTATGGATTTTGTATTTACTTTTCTGTAACTATTTGAGACTGTATGGACATTGTGGACTATTTGGACTGTACAGGACATATTATGTTGGTTGTGATGTTCGTTGTGGTTGCATTTTACTCCTTGGATGATTAAATGTTTGGAATATATAATGATGTCTCTGTTTGTAACTGTGGATGCTCCTAAAACAAGGAAAACTCTTGCAAATTTTTCTGTGAATCATTAATCATACTACACTGCTAAAAAGGCACAAATGTAGTACACAGATTAACTATAAATTTATTAGAACATGTATAATCCAAACGTATCATACATACGCTTTGTAAATGAATCTAGGGTTATCAAGCAATAGTGAACGATTCTATGCTTTTTAGACAATAAAAATAGACTTTTCAGATACAAGGACAACAGCGATTTATCACATCACTGACATAGTACTGGCATGCAAGGAAGCACAACTCCACTCTATCTCCACCATCCATCTTATGACTAGTTTGATCCAAGGGCTGAGGTGAAGAGGCACACGGATCGCTGACATGGCACATTGAGAGGCCTCCATTCCTCCTCTCAACCTATAAATAACCACTCACTCCCTCTCATTCACACACACAACAAGGAAGAAGAACACTCCTCAGCATTTTCTTTCGTTGTAGTACCAATGTCTGGAGAGTCATCCAGAGGGAGAGAAAAGGGGAAGGGAACTACCATTAGGTGGGAGGGTCCTCTTGGTCCCGATTTCTTTGAGGAAGCTCTTTATGAGAGGTTCCCAGTTGAGAGCAAAAGTGAGTTCACCAAAGAGGCACCACTGAGCGGATACGATAAAAGGAAAGAAAAGTGGCCAAAATGCATGCATGGTGAGGACTACCTAGTGTAGATGTTCACCGAGGGAATAGATGGAGGTCGCCGTTTTCTTCAAATTCCCGCGAGCATGGGTAATTGCTATTACTATTTGTTTCTTCAATATGTTTCTCTTGTATATAACTTACACGACATATTTATTGTAGTCTTCCTTGGCTGAAGAAAATTGTGGGTTTAGTAGGTGGGTCGATCCTCGATCTATTTATCCACATGCGGAGTACATCTACTACCTACAGTACCGTATCTTTGATCTAGAAAGGGAAGTTAGCAACGGTTACAAGGACGATGGACAGGACGACAACAACAATGGTGCCGATTCACATGAGACACTCTGTAATGATCCATATTGCACCTGCCCTAACCACAAGAACAAGGGGCCTCCCCGTCACCCCCGCCACCACCAACAACAACAACGGGAGGCTACTATGGAGAAGGTGCAGCATAATTTGCTATGTGGCCACACTACTAGGATAACTTTATTTTTTTTACATGCCACATCTATGTGTTTTTCACACTCTGTATCCAGGTTCGGTACATGTTCTTACATGCCATTTTATGTGTTTCGTGTATTGAATTATATAATGTCGTACGTCGTTAGGTTTTATTTGCAGCACGTGTTCACATTTCAATACGTCTGTAACATTAAGCGGAATATTGAGACCATAAAAATGAAAACAACCATATAATGAAAAGTTCAATACTATGTCACATTAAACAACATAATAATACTAGAAGTACATGCCGACAGTACACATAGGGGCAAATGCACTTCCAAATCCTTAGTCTAAAACATACTGAGTAAGCAACTCATTATCTGAGTACCAATCCTCTACTATAACCCTATTGCTATGGCTAGGCTCACCTGCTTTGCTCTGGCATGCCTGTCGCCTGTAGTAAGCAGCCTCTGCTTCATCTACGGCCGCTGCGGCCTGAGTGAAGAACGCGTCGTCATCCTCCTCCGCCTGTAAGCCTGCCTCTGCTAGACCGATGAGCTCGCTCAGTCTGCCAGTGTCTTCCTCAACCTCCTCCACCTGCAAGCCCGCCTCTGCTAGAGCGATGAGCTTGCTCAGTCTACCAGTATTGTCCTCGGCCTCCTGTGCCTGCAAGCCCACCTCTGCTAGAGCAATGAGCTCACTCAGTCTGCCAGTGTCGTCCTCATCCTCGTCCCTCTCATCAGACAACACAATCGGTGATTGAACGATGCGACCAACTCACGATCTATGCTCATCTAACTTCTTATCCTCATACCTTGCCCGAGCCAGCTCTGCGGCATATTCCTCGCTGCAACCAATCTCTTCATGTATGAAATGCAATTAGTTAGCAACGCGATTATATTATATTTAAAATCAGGCAACGAAAAAAATGCTTTCAAGCACTCACTGGCACATAATGCAACAACATGCTCGTTCAAGACCTGCATCTGTACTCTTGCCTCCTCCCTTGCCTCATTCCGTGCCCTCTCCTTCTCTAACGTCATCCGTCTCTCCAATCCCCATTTGTTAAGCCCAACATCGATCGGGTTATAAATACCGCGTTGTCTAGCAAACTCACGCGTCTTTTCTTTGTGATGTTTAACGAATAGTTTGACGTAGTCAGGTCCATATCCCGTCTTTCATGCAATTACTTGCCTCTTCTTCAGTTCATCCAAGAACTTAGCTTGACCATCATAATATTCCCACCTGCATTTCCTAGTGCTCTGTTCAAACAAAAAATTATATCATATATGTCTTTGCAAAAGAAACAAAATACAATTTCATGTTTACCACAAAAATAACCAACCTCATCATACTCAACCATATGACCACAATAATGTCCTATTCCAAGCTCCGAAGGGACTAGGCCATAGTTGGATTTAACACCACATTCGCACATGACAGGAGGTGCTTTGTAAATTACCCTTTCTTTCTTCTTTTCCTTAACCTTTCACGGTTCTTCCGGCCATTAGTTCTTAGGACCATACAACCACTTCTTGAAATAACACTTCGCCATTGAAAACACCTAAATAAGTAGACATTAGTACATGAACACATATAGCTCAATATTTCAACACATACACTTTGCACTTACTTCATGCTTGTTTGGACACACAAACTCCAATGTATTCTCAGGGTTTATCACAGCTCGATCTCCACAATCGCATAGAGAAGGTTCCTCGAGTCATCTAACTACGGCTAGGTGCTTCTCCTTAGCAATCATTGGCGGAGGGTTAGGGGGTGGAACCCACCGCTTGAAGTGCTCACGTGGATGTCTCCCTCTAAACCAATCATCAAAAAGGAGGTACCTAGGATCAAACTTGTCTGCACTGTCGATCCACTGAAAGAAAAAGCACATCTTATAGTCCTACACAACGAGATTCCAACAAAATATTAGTACCATACTTACACAAATAAAGAAAAAGGATAGTGAAAATAATTTCTTACATTAAAACGACTGCATGTATAGAAGCAACGCGCCGCTGTGTCCGGATGTTTCGGTTGAAAAACATGGGCCAGGAAACCACAGTCACAGTTAGGGACAGGGAGGTCAGGAGGGACGGGGGCATCTTTGCTAGACGCGTCGGGGTATAATTCTCGAGGACGACCCCGTTTTCGCCAAAACTCCTCCTGAAACATTACTTGCATTTAACAAAACGGATGTAATTTAACAAATATAAATCAAAACATCACAAATAAATATCAATGAGAACCATAACTACAATACAACCAATTTCTTTCTAAGAACCGAAGTAGTTAACATTAAACCCTAAACCTAGGGTTTCCCATTTGATGCACAACAATGAACCCATAATATAACTACATGCGCCTAGGTTTGCTAGCTTTTCCACGCCTTGGCATCATCCTACAGTTGTATAATACATATATTGAGGGATATAATGAAACTATAAGTGATGACGATTATTACGTTAAAAAATCCGACTAATATATACCGAATCGATGCGAAAAAACTAAGAGGGGAGCGAGGAGACCTTGCTCTCGAAGATTTACGGATCAAATCAAAGTTTCCAAGGTCCAATATGCCGATTTGTGAGGTAGGGTGAAGTGGGGAGAGAAAAAACCCGAGAGGGAGGAGAAAGAAGAGGAAGAACGCTCGGGCAGGATGGTTGGGCCGGGGTTAAATGGCAGGGAGCTCGGCGCCAGCCACTCTGGCACCGAGCTCGGCGTCAAGATCTACAGCGCCGAGCTCGGCGCCAGAGTGGCTGGCACCGAGCTCCCTGCCATGTCACCTACCGAGCCCAGGAGCTTGGCGCCAGGGACGCTGGCGCCGAGACGTGTTAGCTCGGCGCCAGCATCAATGGCGCCGAGCTAAGGATCCATTTTCTGAAATCTTTCCTCCAGAGATCTATTTATGATAAACTTTTAAAAAAGACTAAATTATAAAAAAGTTCGGGGCACAAGGCCATCAGCCGGAAATAGTCCAAGGAGAGCTAGCGAGCTGCATCATGCCACCAGCTGGTTGGCCACCGGGATTTGGTCTCCTCCCGCATGGCCATGGCATGTGATCTGATGTGAACAGCTGCTGGCTTGGTCGTAGCTTATTCCGGCTGCACTACGGATCGGTCCATCCGGCCGGCTACATGCATGCAGACACACATACTGATAGAGATCTAGCAAGCTAGGGGCCGCCAGGGGTGCTGTCGAGACCGTACCTGTGAGGAGTTGTGGGGAAGGGGATGGATGCTCCGCAGCCAGCCACATTCTGTTGCTTGGCCGCTAGCAAGCCATCGATGGAGTTTGGTTCGTTCGCGGCCCTGGGTTTTGTGCATGCAGCTCTCAGCTAGCTCCGCAAGCGGGAGAAGAAAAAGATGTGGCCACGATTTTTGGGATCTCTTTCGTGGCCAGGCACGCCTTTGCTGATGTGGATAAGTATCCAAGCAAGGGAACAAAGCAGTACGTAGTGGGCACTGCACCAGGGGATGCATGCACTGTACCCATTCATTCACGCGCCATATACATCGTATATATGCATAGCTAGCTTGGGTTATATATGCATAGCTAGCATGGGTTACCTAAGCTAGTGTGGGATCTGATTAAGAACCTCCCCTTCTAAACTTTATTTATCTAAATCAGGATCTAAACTTTAGTCACTGGATGTTTAGTTTTGGTGATTAAAAGAGACTAAGAGAGGGTTTTTAGTCCATTTTAGTCTGACTAATATATACCGAATCGATGCGAAAAAAACTAAGAGGGGAGCGAGGAGACCTTGTTCTCGAAGATTTACGGATCAAATCAAAGTTTCCAAACTCCAATATGCCGATTTGTGAGGTAGGCTGAAGTGGGGAGAGAAAAAACCCGAGAGGGAGGAGAAAGAAGAGGAAGAACGCTCGGGCAGGAAGGTTGGGCCAGGGTTAAATGGCAGGGAGTTCGGCGCCAGCCACTCTGGCACCGAGCTCGGCGCCAAGATCTACGGCGCCGAGCTCCCTACCATGTCACCTACCGAGACCAGGAGCTCGGCGCTAGGGACGCTGGCGTCGAGACGTGTTAGCTCGGCGCCAGCATCAATGGCGTCGAGCTAAGGGTCCATTTTCTGAGATCTTTGCTCCAGGGGTCTATTTGTGAGAAACTTAAAAAAAAGACTAAAATATAAAAAATTTTGCCTTGTGCCTCACCCTATGCAGCGGGTGTGGGTGCATTGCATGCAGGCATGCACCTGTTTTCGGGGCAGGAGGCAGGCAGCAGCAGTCGTCGTCCTCCTCCTAAATGATTGTTCTGGTTTCATTGATGTGCACCTGTTGTCGTACGTGGGTGGTATATATGCATACCCAACAAGATTGAAAATCTTTCATCCGTTTCGGACAGCTAGGCAGATCCAAGACGTAATATATATATATATAGCATCGAGATAATCGAGAGTACACATGCATGTCTAAATGATTGATTCTGAAAAGAGGGAGATCGATCGCATCCAATCCAGCAACTAAGGTTGTGTCATCTGAATATGTATCGTCAGGAAATTTAAACCGGTCGAGTGGCCGACGACATGATCGTTCAACCACAACAGACTCACATGTCTGTCGCTATCTAGTACTTGGGGTCCTGGCCTCCTGGGTGTTGGATCATCCCTGCGTGCTGCGCGTGTTCCGAATACTTCTTTTCACGGGATCGAGTGCTGCGACGGGTAGATTCAGATACAGCTAGACTGAAAGCTTGATCGATCTAGGGCTCCACGGACAGGGGAGAGTGAAAGCGCGAGTCACCGTCCACCGACAAAACCGTAGATCATTTTCCCTCTTCTCCTCCTGAAGAAGAGGTTCGTTCCAATGAGCCGTTGCTCCGGCAACTTGACGATCGATTCGGATTGAATGGCGAAATGACAGTATCTATCAATCAGATGGTTGGACTTTGGAGGAAAAAAGCATGGACGAAGACAAAAAAAAAACAAAGCAGTTCCACTTGTGGGGTGGGGAGAATAAAATCTGCAACACTCAATATTAACTCTTTTCTTTTCGTTTCATTTAATTTCATTTTTCTTTTTAACTAATTATTGGGGGTGGGGGTGTGGGGGGGGGGGGGGGTGGGGGGGGGGGGGTTGCGGAAGATACCATAAGAGCAATATTTCCTCTTTTATGCATGAATGGCTCAAAATTGTGCAAAGGAATTCATTATGTACTTTCTCCAATCATATCAATATAATAAGTCCACTAAGACATGCACCCTATCTTGGATATTGTACTTTAACCCGGCCTCTATATTATCTTAATTAATTCCAAAGAGTTGTATATTATAAAAATATCTTTATAATGTGACAAATGGTTTTCGCCAAAACCCACTATTTTACTATATAGGCGGTCAGAAAATAGTGGTCTCATGTGTAGTACACCAGAGGGCCTATAAATGATCTCAAATGAAAAAGATCAACTATAAAGTGTTAGGTATCTCGTTGATCACTACAATTTCTATAGGGCATGTTTCCAGCCGGCCAGAGTTCGAACCCCCACGGGGGCGGATTTGTTGGCCGGAGGAGGCGTAGTTTATCTACACGTTAAAAAAAATCCCCTCGTCTGCCCCACGCCAAAGCACAGGTCTAAGGCTAGTCCAGTCTTATGGGAGATACGATGCCACTGTGTATGGATGGGGCAAAGGTTCGGAGATTTTTTTGACCCGCGTGAGAAGGTCTTCTTCTTAAGCACAATGTCCGGGGGCTGTCCTACCCCCGTGGGTCAAGTTTTTTTATATAAATCACACATTTTCAAGGAGGTTGACAACATGAGCAACCACCTAGAAGAGATCATATTTTCAGCGGGCGGTTATCTTAATCCGACCCATCGCTGAAATTGATATAATTCTAGGAGCAGAGTTTACTTCATAGAACCGCCCCTCCAGGGCCGGTAGTTAAGCTATAATACTCCCGGACCTAGTTAGAAATGATTTGTTAAGTGAACCGTCCATAAAAAATATGAGAAAGTTGTCAAACAAATAAATCCTATTGTAGAAGTAGAAATATAGGGGCATTTTCAATTGTTAGGAATTTAGGTATTTTCATGTTAAAACTAGTCCAAAAAATTAACAGCAAAATATGATGACAAATATGTGCACGTGTGTAATTTTACTACTGCTCATATTAGCAGCAAATATGTTCATGAATAACATACTGATCATAGCAGAAATAAGATTGAATTTAACCAATTTGAGAATAGAGATATACCCAGGGGAGGGACTCATACTCAAAGCACCAGTGGCTCCATTCCCACTCATGGTGAGTTGCTCGAAGTCGCGGACCACAGTTGATGCAGGAAGATGTACGTATTGCCGTCTCTCGAACGTCCACCAGAAAGTAGATGAAGCCGATTCGAGAAAGAAGAAGCGCCACCAGGAAGAAGATGAAGATGTTCCGAGGAAGAAGAGGACGGGGAGCAGTCGCAAAGATGCTCCCCAAAAACCTGATCACCCGCATACACCCGAGCAGGTGTCCCAATGCAAACGCCGGTTTCGGAGGCCTGCTCTCCCAAATCTCCGTGCGCGCAAAGGATGGGACGGGGAGTACTCGGATGCAACTCGACAGCGACTTGGTGAGACGTGGTTTTGTGTCATGTGCACACGAACAAGAGGAGAGCGCCGCCTTATGTAGCCCCAGGGACACGAAGAGACAGATGTAGTGATTGATAAATGGTCATGAACACAATGTAAGTTACCAGTAACTGACATATAAATTGTTCATTTCTGGTAACCCACTAATCAACCCCGTTGATGATGGCATGAAGACCATATTAGTTACTAGTAACTGACAAATCAATTATCCATTACTAGTAACTCACTAATCAACCACTAAGTGTCCTTGAAACATCCCCTAATGCCTATTAAACGTCTTAAGTTTCACCTAGCATTAATCCTAGCTATGAAATTTCTTTTGATTTAATTGCTAAATGTAATTGGTTAATTCCAATTAAATCCAACGATCCCCACCAAATTTCAAAGCATAGAAGAAATGTCCTCAACTTCGCTATTGTTTAATATACCAGTGTTTCGGTGGAGACTTTTAAGTTGAACATCCACCTAGAACAGAGGTTACGCTTCTTCATAAATGTTCAATTGACTATACCTTCAATTGACTGTTTTGTGCGAAATAAGTTTCACCTAAGTCCTTTACTGGTACAAGGCTGCCTAAAGCATCCCCTCTGGTTGGAGCATATAAGTCATACTCCTGGCCCATTCATGAATATCTAGAGATCACCCAAATCTCATATACTATGACTAGCAGTCGAACTCACAGAAGTATGTTTCTCAAAAGATGTTCTGTAGGACAACATCTTTGCTTAAACAAACCACTTTGAAACACATTAAGGTATAAAACCAACCTGCCTTACAGAAAAGGAAAGAAGTGCATCTGACATTGGTTTAGTTAAGGGTCTTTCCTCACATCCTACCTCTGGCTTCACCAACCTACTTCACAGGATCTCCGATCACATAGAATAGGTTACCACCATGATAGACTTCATGTGGGTCTCAAGCCCATTGCACTCGATGCACTATCTATCACATTACGTGATAGTCCCTTAGTGAATTGATCTATCAGATTTTTAGACGTGTGGACATAGTCCAACGCTATCACTTCAAAGTTTCTCAATTTTCTGACAGATTTTAATCTCCGCTTAACGTGACTTGTGGACTTCATGTTGTCCTTAGAACTGTTTACCTTAGTTATCACAGTTTGGTTGTCACTGTTCATAGAAATAGCCGGTATAGGTTTCTCTACAACCGGTAAATCCATAAGGAGTTCACGAAGCCACTCAGCCTCAGCGCCAACGGTGTCTAATGCTATGAGTTTTGCTTCCATTGTTGACTTCGGTAAAACGGTCTACCTGCAAGATTTTTAGGAAACAGCGCCACCTCCAAGCAAGAATACATATCCGCTTGTGGCATAAAGCTTATCAGCATCAGATATCCAATTGGCATCATAGAAACCCTCTAGTACTTTTGGGTACCCGGTATAGTGAATGACATAACTCATAGTACCTTTTCAGATAGTGCAATACTCTCTCAAGAGCACGTCAATGATTATCTCCTAGATTTGACACAAACCGGCTTAGTTTGCTCACAGCAAACGAGATATCAGGACTCGTAGCGCTAGCCAGATACATAAGTGAACCAATAATTTGGGAGTATCTCAATTGATCCCTTGCTATTCTTCGATTTTTCCTTAATAGCACACTAGTGTCATAAGGCGTAGAAGCAGGTTGACAATCACTAAACCCAAAGTGACTCAATACGTTTTACACATAGTAGGATTGTGAAAGTGTAATTCCACCATTGCCTTCTCTTAGTAGCTTGATATTAAGAATAACATCAGCTTCTCCCAAGTCTTTCATCTCAAAATTATTAGACAAAAGGTCTTTAACCTCCTTAATCACATTAAGGCTAGTTCCAAAGATCAGTATGTCATCAACATATAAACACAAGATAACTCCTTCGCCCCCACCATACCGATAGTATACACATGTGTCAGCTTTATTCACAACAAAGCCAACATATGTCAAAGTTCTATCAGACTTCTCTTGCCACTGCTTAGGAGCTTGTTTCAGGCTATATAGGGACTTCAATAATTTACACACCATGCCTTCTTAACCATTTGCTACAAATCCATCTGGCCGATCCATATAGATCTCCTCCTCTAACTCTCCATTTAGGAAAGTCGTCTTTACATCCATCTGATGAATGATAAGACCATGAGAGGCAACCAGAGAAAGTAACACTCGAATTATGGTTAATCGAGCAACAGGTGACTAAGAATCGAAGAAATCTTCATCTTCTTTCTAAGTATAACCCTTCGCCACAAGCCTTGCCTTGTACCTCTTAATTGCACCATCAGGCCTAAGCTTTTTCTTGAACACCCATTTGCACCCTATTGGTTTACACCCATAAGGACGTTCAACAATTTCTCAAGTTCCATTAGACATAATTGAATCTATCTCACTCCATATCGCTTCCTTCCACAAGTCAGCATCAGGAGATGAATATGCCTCTTCAATGGTTCTTGGTATGTCATCCACAAGGTACACAATATAGTCATCACCAAAAGACTTTGCAGTTCGTTGTCTCTTACTTTTTCGAGTGACTACAATTTCATCCTCCTCAGGATTGTGCATATGGGGTTCCTCAGAATGTTCTATCGGAATAAATTGCTTATGGGGAATTATAGGTTCATGACTAGATGTGCTATGCACATTTTTCATGGGAAATTCACTTTCAAAAAATGTAGCGTCTCTGGACTCCATGATAGTACCAGCATGCCTGTCAGATACACTAGAATTTATAATTAAGAATCTATATCCAATGTTGTGAGTAGCATAACCAAGCAAAACACAATCAATAGTTTTAGGTCCATGTTTGAGCTTTTTGTTAATTGGCACATTCACTTTGGCCAAACAACTCCAAGTGCACAAATATGAGAGATTTAATCTTTTCTTTTCTCATTCTTCAAATGGTGTGATTTCCTTATTTTTTGTAGGAACTCTATTCAAGACATGACACACTGTCAACATAGCCTCACCCCATCATTCCTTAGATAGACCCGTTGTCTCCAAAATGGCGTTAACCAACTCAGTTAGAGTACGGTTATTTCTTTCGGTAATCCCATTGGATTGTGGTGAATATGACGGTGTCCTATCATGAATAATTCCATGTTCTACACGGAATTCAGAAAATTCACTTGAAAAGTATTCTCCACCACGATTAGATCTTAACCGTTTAACTTTCCTCTCAAGTTGATTTTCTACTTTAGCTTTATAGATCTTAAAATAATGCAACGCTTCATCCTTTATTTTTAACAGATACACATAACAAAATCTAGTACAGTCATCTATAAAAGTCATGAAGTATCTTTTGCCACCTTTAGTCAACTCTCCATTCATCTCACAAAGATCAGAATGGACTAGTTCTAATGGTGTCAAGTTCCTCGCCTCCGTAACCTTATGAGGCTTACGAGGTTGCTTAGATTGCACACACACATGGCACTTAAAACCTTTAACCAAATTAATTTTCGAGATTAAATTCAGATCGGAAGATGCGATAGACAACCAAAATTAACATGACAAAGATGTGAATGCCAAATATTTGACTCATCAGGGATAATAGCATTGTTCACAATCTTATTACACATATCATCATGCAAGGATAAGCGAAACAAGCCTCCACAATCATAATATTTACCAACAAAAGTTCCATACTTTGACAATACACATTTATTGGCCTCAAAGACAATTTTATAACCATCTCGACAACATTGAGAGCCGCTAGCTAGATTCTTTTTATGGAGGGGACATGTTGCACGTTCTTCAACAACACCGTCTTTCTCGAAGTGAACTTCAGAATAATTGTACCAACACCAAGAACATGTGCATGGGACCTATTCCCCATCAGCAAGGCTCCAGTCTTGCCGACCTGATAAGAAGAAAATAAAGAAGCATAAGCACACATATGAATATTAGCCTCAGTGTCCATCCACCACTCAGGCGAATGACAAACTGAAAGAACAGTAGGTAAAGAATTACCATACCCAGATGTTCATCCTTCAGCCTCGCTAATAACCATGTTTGCAGATTTCTTCTCTTGCTTAAATTTAGGCTCTGGGCACG
The DNA here is from genome assembly GCF_019320115.1 of Miscanthus floridulus. Classification (NCBI taxonomy): domain Eukaryota; kingdom Viridiplantae; phylum Streptophyta; class Magnoliopsida; order Poales; family Poaceae; genus Miscanthus; species Miscanthus floridulus. The sequence goes on along the minus strand of NW_027097060.1, from coordinate 110,031 downwards.
AACTTGCTCAATGCTCATCGCTCCCGCAAATAAAGCAACCACCATCTTTGTTGTTCTTTTTCTTCTTAAAAGTGGTTGTTTGTTTAGGCTTCGAGTTGTTCTCTTACTTGTTCTTCTTCTTATTATTATTATGAGATGCATTTGAATTTTTTCTTCTGCACCATATTGGCACTAAAAGGCTCAACGTCTTTTCCATACGTGTCTTTTGCTCTCGCCCTCTCCTCAACATCAAGAGACCCAATAAGCTCAGTCACGCTAAACTCTTGTCTCTTGTGTTTTAAAGAGGTAGCAAAATCCCTCCAAGAAGATGGCAGCTGAACAATAATACCATCGGCCACAAACTTGTCGGGCAACACACATGGGAACTGTTCAAGTTCCTTAGCCAATGCCTGTATCTTATGAGCTTGTTCGACCACAGAACGGTTGTCAACCATTTTATAGTCAAACAGCTGCTTCATGATGTACAACTCACTACCGGCGTCAGAAACACCAAACTTAACATCAAGTGCATCCCATAAATCCTTGCCTGTCGTGTAAGGGATGTAGTTGTCCTCATACTTACTATGAAGCGCGCTAATCACGACGCCTCAAAACAGGTTATCAGCTACCTTGAACTTTTGCTCCTCCTCAGGAGTAAATTGTTCAGGTTTTCCCTGTGCGGCGTGATAGCAGTTCATAGCAGTTAACCACAACACTATCTTAGCACGCCATCTCTTGTAATTTATTCCATAAAAAACATTTGGCTTCAAAGCAGCAGCAAAACCACTAACAAAAAATTATCTAATATCATGTTTTTGAATTGTTAGGAATTTAGGCATTTTCATGTTAAAATTAATATAGAAAATTAATAGCAAAATAGTGATGACAAATATGTGCACTGTGTAATTTTACTACTGCTCATATTAGCAGCAAATATGTTCATGAATAACATACTGATCATAGCGGAAATAAGATTGAATTTAACCAATTCGAGAATAGAGATATGCCTAGCGGAGGGACTCATGCTCAAAGCACTAGGGGCTCCATTCCCACTCATGGTGAGTTTGCTCGAAGTCGCGGATCACAGTTGATGTAGGAAGATGTATGCAATGCCGTCCCTCGAACATCCACTGGGAAGTAGATGATGTCGATCCGAGAAAGAAGAAGCGATGCCAGGAAGAAGACGAACACGTTCCGAGGAAGACAACCAGCAGTTGCGAAGACACTCCCCAAAAATCTAATCGCCCGCACACACCCGAGCAAGTGTCCCGATGCAAATGCTGTTTCCGGAGGCCTGCTCTCCCAAACCTCCGTGCACGCAGAGGATGGGACGGAGAGTACCCGGATGCAACTATGACATTTGCATCTCTGGGTTGCTCCACTGGTGGCAGCCAATTCCAACCGCAAGTGAATTTGTTTTTAAAGTAGGGGCGACGACGTATACACAGCTACCTAAAGTGAGATTAGATACTTTGGGTTTCCAATAACGGTTTCGAAGCGACGGCTTTACACAGCCACCGAGAGGCCAATATAATGCTTTTGCCGGCCTTATTCGATTCCATGCACACACACATATGGATGGTCGCCAGCAGAAGCAATGCAATATGTGGTTCCAAGTCCAAGCTTCTGCATGCCTGCACATTCGTTTGTTCTCTCCGTGCTGGGTGCACGTACGTACGCGCAACTTGGAGTTACACACACATATATATATGCTCCATAAATAGTGATGGAAGTGTCAATGTCACATGCATACAGTACTATTATTACGACGGCTAGAATCATTTATATACAATACGAACCTAGCTATCTTTTATTCTCGTTGACCAGCCACCCTGAAGAAAAATCATATGATCCACTGCTGAACTGGAATATACCTTCTTACTTTGAGGTGATCATAATCTTTTTGTTTGTTTCGTGAATTGACAACAAAGTGTTGTTATAATATGTGCTCCGATTGAAGATGCTTTAGCTTCCAAAAAAAGGTGTATTTAATTTACGTTGCATATATATACTTATTAGCTCAGCAAACATCTCGCTCATAATTAAAACCACAGGCATAATTTGTTTTTTTTTTTTTTGTTTTGTGTTGAGGAAACCACAGGCTTAGTTTGTACTCCGTATATAAAGAAAGAAAGAAAGAAAGAAAGAAAGAAAGAAAGAAAGCAACGAAGAAAGAAAGAAAGAAAGAAATAGCTGGGGGGCCCGAGGCAGAGCGTGTTGGGCTGGACCATTGTTAAAATCTTGACAGGCCCTGCTGGCCGTAATCACGGCTACGAATAGAAATGGGCCGGACCATCCGGTCATGTTTGGACAAACTGAGGCCTTTGGATTGAAGGAGAAACGCAGGAAAAAACTTTCAGTAGGATTCGAGATCCCGCTACCGTTCACTCCTTTGGATCGCAGGAAACGGCCGTAGGAGAAACTAAGGAAATCTTCCTGTACTGGCCATTGTAACATCCCAGATGTGATGTTAAAATGCCATTAAAAGCTTGACCACGAGCATCATTAAGCATAATCACCAAGTATTATGTCAATCATGCATTTCAAGTTTCATTTATGGCATACATGGTGTTTCATATGTTGCATATATAGTGTTTCTTTTGTTACATGAAATGTTATCTTTGTTATCAATTAAGGAACAAAAGATAACATTTTAAATAAACTTTGTAGTATTAAGTATGTGTTTTCATTTGGAATGAAAGATTGATGATGTTTTTGAATCAAGCATGTTAGATTTGAGCTTCAAGAATTGAATTTGAATGTTGTTTCCCTCAGTTAGCATTTTTGGCAAGTCCTGAAAAAGCAATTAAGTTAAATTTTTGGGGATTTATTAAATCAATTTTCATGAATAAAACTTGTCCAAATTTTGTTCTATTGCTTGGTATGGTGTTTGAGCTTTGGTATTGAGCAATTGGTTGATTTGTTTGATCACTGTTTAAACACTAATTAATTAGTTAAAGTTACTAATCAAAAATCAGTTTTACAAAACCCAAACTGAATTCCAGTTTTCAGTTTGAATGTGCTTGTGCTCTATCCTCTTGATCTCTCTCTCTGTCGACTTTTTGACATTAGTCATTAAATAAAAGTTGGATATCTCATGAAGATGAACAGCTTTTGTTTTTGGAGATGATCAAGTTTTTGCACGAAATCCAGAGAAAATGAGGGAGGAAGTTGAGCTATCAGTGATGAACAGTAACGCCGGGAAGAGCTGTCTGCCTGCTTCACCGCTGTGCGCTGTCCATCGCGCCTTCGCGACGTTTCTCCGCGCGTGGCCACATCTCCGTCTGCGTCATCGCTCGAGCAGGAGTTGGAGAAGCCCAGAAGCATCCTCCGCGCCCTCCGCCCGACGCGTGCCCTGGCCGCCGCTCGTTTGCTGGACGTGGACGCCGAGCCGAGCGGCCTCCCTTCCCTCGGCCTCTCTTTCTCTCCCTTTGCCGCTGCCTATGTCTCGCCTCCGGCCTTTTTCTCGAGCCCACAGCCACCTCCACCCTGCCATGCCATGCCTCTCCTTTCCTCACCCTAGCTCTCCCTCGCTCTGTGCTGTTGCTGCTGCGCGCGGCCGCGGCCACCATGGCCGCCGGCACAGCAGCGCCTGTCGTCCCAGCTCCTGTTTGCCTCCAATCCAGCCGAGCATCCCCTCGCCATCCCACGCCTCTTGCGCGCGCTAGCCCGGAGGAACCCAGCCAGAGATGATCCGCCGCCGCGGACGGCCGTGCGAGTGCCGCCACCGGCCGCCGTACGTGGCCAGGCGGCCACGGGTCGCTGTGAGCCACGGCTGGCCTCCATGCAGGCGCGTCCAGTCACTCCAACGCTTCGGTCAGCCCGCCCTCACAGCCACCGGCCGCGCCCCGGCTGGATTGCGGCCATCGCCGGTTGCTCTGCTCTGTCCCTGCGTGCTCTGCTCGTGAAGAAGAAGAGAGGGGGAAAAGGAAATAGAAACTCTTTCTTGGTTCTAGATGCTTACTAGCCAGAGACAAAGTTTTTCAGATCGAGGCTTGGTTAATTTGTTAAAGATGCAGGGTTCCTAGTGAAAATGTGTTTTCCTTTTTCATGTTAATCTCTTTTAGAAAATGCTATTATATGCTGATTCTTGCTTAATTCATAACTAATTCTAGAAGTATGCTAAAATTATTAATTTTGTTCTGTAGTCTTACTATGATATGCTCTATCCACGAAAAATATTAGTTGGTCATAATCAGTAGTTTTGTTATGCTTAAAAATTCCTTCTTTTAATAGAAAAATGCTCCTTGTGTAATTTTTGTAGACAAAAATATTAATTCTGTGATGCTGAAACTTTTTTGTGTAAGTTTATAATGTTCATACCTGTCCTCATAAAAACTTTGGTACTGTTTTGATAATTCTAACTTGGTTAATTAATTTAAGTATGTTTAAATGCCTTTTATTTATTTAATAATATCAAAATGATTTATATAAATTCTTGAATGATTTTGGTGTGTTTTGAGCATTGTGTGAAGACTTTGGAACATCTCAACCCAATTGTTTCTTGGTATCTTAATTATTTCCTTAATATGTTTATAATCAACTTGCTTTTATAATAATTAAAATGACTTAATTAGGTAATTAGTTTTATAAGTTCTTTATCATGATTATGAGTTAGGAAAGATGCTAATCACTTGTTGGTCCCTGTTAGTGTAATTACTTCCATGATAGACGACTAATTAGCTTAATAGTTAATTAACTTATACGCATTTACAATAATAGCCCTCCTCCTTTCGTGAAGGAAAGTTGTACTCAACTTAATTAATTTTGTTTAAAATTCTGTTAATGCACTTGAATGTCTTTCATCATGCATCATGGCATGTATTCTATCATGTTAAACAAATCATCATTTATTACTTGTAGTGCATACGAGAGTGAGAAGATTCGTGTCGATCAAGTTTCGGAGAAGGTCTATCTGCCAATGGTGTTGGAGCCAAGTCTAACTCGTGTGATCCTCTGTGGAACTAACCTTCTTTGCAACGCAGGTAAGCCCCAGAGCATAAATCTTTCTCTTAGTATTTACAAATCTTTATTATACCTTAAGTCTTTTGAGATGTGCATTAAGTAATTAGGAGTTGGTTGAATACTGTTGCTGCATGATTACCTTGATATTTAGGTATCCCTAGTGTTACCTTACTAGTATGTGTAGGCCGATATATCTTATGCTTAAACTTCGAGCCGAATGATGGTTTCATCACTCGCATGAAATAGGTTTTACCTTGATCTTCTCAACTCTAGTTATGGGTTGTGAACTACCTTGGTTATGATAATATTAAATTGAGACTGGGTGGGTAGCTTGCATCGAGAATGGAGCCTCATTGTAGTGCTCCGTCTGTGTCGATTGAGGATTGTTCGTTATTGGCCTGTGTGTGGTCGATATCTTATAGTAATGGCCACATACTCCGGTAAGCCTAATACCTCGGTTATTCTATTATGGGAAAGGACAACCGCGCACTGGGAGTGGAGAGATGGTGAGAGTAGCGTGTACCCATCCAGTGAAAACCGCTGGGTCGACACAGGTAGGTGGAGTACTGTATTCTCGGGTGGCGAGAATTCGTTCATGTTTTGTAGGATCCGAGTGAGGGTTGATATATGTAGGTCTAGGACCTGCATATGTCATATGGTAAGGAAACCCTAGCTGGACCAAATCGATTCGAATCGTCATGCTCCTCGGTTATGGAGACATGATCCTCTGACCAGACATCGTAGTTAATCAATTGAACACGGTACTTATGGATATGAGATGAAATGAGATGAGATGAGTAATGAAGTGATTGAACTAGATCAGGTGTAAACTGGAAACTATTGATAACTTAACATGAAGCTAAAACATTGAAAGTAAGGATCCACGCATAGTAAACTTTTCTGCAAAAGTTATTCTTGGTTCAAACTTTACTTTAAACCTGCATACCCTTTGCGTCTTTTATTTTAGTCGGGTAAGACTTATTGAGTACCCTCAAGTACTTAGGGTTTGTTAACCTCTGTTGCAGGTTCTGACTTATATTGATAATCAAGGTTATGTTATTGGGCTCGACATGATCTGGTCGTCTCTTCTATCTTAGGTGCTTCTGTAGTGCTACTCACCTTTCGAAACTTAAGTTTTTACATCAATATGTTTTGTAATCTAATACAGTAAGTCTTCCGCACTCCAATGTAAGTTATTTTTGTACCAAATGTTATAATGTTGTGGTAACGAGTTGGAAAATATGGATAATTTTGGGTTCCCGGAGGACATCCGACAAACTATTGGAGTTATCTGACTCTCATGTGCAGCAGTCAGAGGTCTTTAGAACAATGACGTATGTATATGGGCTATATAATTTAGGTGGTTCTGTCACAGCCATTCGAGACGAAAAATGGAGGAAAACTAACATCCACGCTGACCTCTTTTTCTCCATTCTTTCTCGCTGGATCAAGCACGTCGCTCGAGTGAGCTCATCGCAGTTCCTCAAGCATGCCATAGACGAAGCCAAAAGAAACTGCAAACAGAGCTTGTCGCGTTGGTCCAGCCGCCTGCCGCCGCTGTAACTCATCATCGTCGCCCGCCCGCCCGCCCGCCCACCCAGTGGCAACCAGTGCAAGGTCGAGGTCGTCGCCGCCCGCCCGCTAGCCGTGCCAGAGCTTGAGCGCCTCGTCACCCGGGGCCAGGGATGCCGCACCGTGCTTGCCGCTCGAGCTGCTTGCCGCACGGTAGCTCAAGCGCTTCATGCCGCGTCCGTCAGCTTGCGGCGCCAGCGGGTTCGCTCGATCGTTTCTGTAGCTTATAAGCTGGCTGACGCTGTTTTGTAGTGAGAGAAAAACACTATATTATAACTAAGGGTTCCCACGAGGTTGCTGCCTCGCGCGGTCACGTGCACGTCGTGCCTGCTGCTAGCCATGGACGCTGAGAGACAGGGCTTCAGTGAAACGAGAGGATGAAAATGACGGGGAAGCGGATAAGATCGAGCTTGTATAGTGGCATCGCACAGCTAGCTCAGGCTATGGTCATGAAGTACAGTGATTCTCTAGTGGCCCACTTGTAAGTGGCTTCTTTCTAACTACTTTTGCATTTCTTTCTAACGATGACATTACCAAACAAATATATAGGTGGCTAATATGATAGGAGTAGGTGATTTAAGTTTCCTAAGTTTTTCTTTCCTACGAACTTCATGTGTCCATCCAAACAACTACCACTCAAAAGTTTACTATGGTTTTTAATCCTCCGTTTCTCACCTACAATCCTATTCTATTCCTACATCTATCATGTTCCTACCTTTTCTCAATCCTGCATTTCAAAGGAGCCCTGAGCAAATAACGTGCTCACCAAAATGTAATATTTTATTTTTGTATAGTAGTATCCTCTCCTTTTTTTTGAGATAAATTCAGATATTATACTAGTGCTTTTATAACCATGCCTGTTGGCCGTAATCATGGCTACAATCGAATGGAAGTATTTATCTTTTAGGTCTTGTTTGGATATATATGTATTCACCTTAATTCATATGTGTTGGAGTGAAATGGAATGACTACGTTAATTGAGATAAATACATGTGCATCCAAAGGCTTTACAGTATCACAAACTATCTATTCAAGTATAGAGACTCTAGAATGGGGTAAGAATTCTGCATTTGCTATATGTAACATTTTTGTAAAGTTAGTGTTGCAAAACATATACTGTATATATATTTTTTTTCTTATAACTGAAAATCTGTTTAATTCTGCATCGCCCACCAGTGTCTTTTTCTACATCAGTTGCCATTGTTTCCCCAATAGGTCTGGCCGACCCGCGCGCCGTCGGCCGCAGTGTCGTCCACCTCCGCCCCTTCAACCGCGTCCGCCGCCTTGGCCGGCTCCTCATCGACCACCTCGCCAGCTCCCGGCGCCGGCATCCATCCCGTGGCCTCCCTCCCTTTCCCCTTGGGGTTGAGCAGCGACGCCCACATTGCGAGCTGCTCCTGCCTGGTGGTCGTCGTCGACCCGTCACCCTCGTACGACGGCCGCTGCTGGCGCCGCTCCCGCTCCCGCTCCCGCACGACCTCCTCCCCCTCGCTGCCCTCCACGGCGCCTGCGCCGCCCGCCAGGCCGCCGGCCCCGACCCACGGCACCGGCCTGTGTGCCCAGTACGCCGCCGCCGCCGGCAGGTGGTGGTGCACGCCCGCGAACGGCAGCCACTTCCCGGCCCTGGCGGCCGCCGCCGCCGCCGCGCGCCGCTGATGATTTTGGTGCCCAGCCGGCGCCAGCGCTAGCGCCGACGTCGCCGTCCCGGACGATGCCGCGGCCTGCCACCCCATCGGCCGCGCTGCGGAGGCGCCGTGGAGCACGGCGAGGAGGTGGAACGCCGTCGCGATGGCGATTGCGTTGAAGGCGCGAGGCATGTTTGGTGCAAATCGCAGTGGTGGAGCGGAGCACTGACCAAATGATGGAGCTTTATAAGCGATTTTATACCTGATGGTTGGATCCAAATGGTGAAAGCTTGGGAACAAGTGAAACAGGCCGTGCACCTGCCAAGGTAGGAGGAGGTGGTGGAAATGCAGGTGTTACTTGCGTCCCAGCTACTGCCGTCTTACCCATACCGGCGTTGACTGCCTGCCGTGCATGCTGCCGGAGAGGAACGTGGTTAGGTTGGTCATGTAAAGCGTCCATTTTGTGATTTTTTTTAATCTGTTGCTGTGTTCATTGCAAATTATAAGTCACTTAAATTTTTGTACTAAGTCAAACAAATTTCCTCTAACCAAGCTAAAAATGCACTGGCATCAAAAACCACTTCACTTTAAACCATGCTTATAGAAATACACAAATATCAAAACACCATTCTAGAGCCCGGCCCTGTTCGGCTTGCTGAATCTTGGCTGAAACTGGCTGAAAAACACTGTTCCGACTGAATCGTTGTGAGAGAAAAACACTGTTCCGACTGAAAAAACAAGCCGAACAAGTTTCTGGGTAAACCGAACGGGGCCAAAGACATGTTTTACACAACTTCCCGTGGCTCCGGCTTCTCTGCACCAATAATTATAGCAGCACTGTTCATAAGAGCCTTTTGTTTCTCTCCCAACAACATGAACGTAGAGCGAACGGGTCTCTAATTGAGTTGGTTAGATGGCTCTAGTAGCACCACTCAGGTCCTGATTTGACTATCTGTGAAAGCGAATTTCAGGCTATGATTAATTATATTCTTTCCAAACAACATGAACGTGGAGCCTTTAGAACCCACCATTTGTGGTTCCTTCGACTTTGGCTTATCCAGTACTGTAAAGAGGAGCCACACCACCAGTTTACACCTATATATCTACACCAGAAGGTTCCACTACAATAAATGTAACCTTCTACAGTGAATATACAACAGAGCAATTTATTATTAAATCATTCGGTTTGACAAATTTTGTAGGAACTAGTTTAGGTTAATGACGAAAATATATCATGCACCAATGATGTCAACCCAAAATCATCATAACCCACTTCATTGTGATATTTATCATGACTTTACGTATTTATCCATCATAATTGTATCATCCAAAATATACACTCCCTCAGTCCACAAAAAAATGTAGTTCTGCTTTTCGAGGAGTCGACTTTAAACTTTGGCTAAATTTACGTAAAAAAGTACTAACATTCACAATACAAAATACATACCATTAGATTAGTTATAGAATACATTTTCATAATAAATTTATTTGGAGACATGAATGCTAACATTATTTAATATAAATTATGTCAAAGTTGAGCTAGTTTGACCGGCACGGATTCCATAATTTGCATTCTTTTATGGTCGGAGGGAGTACTTCGGTATTGTGACATGTGTCCTAATGTATTTTCATTATTTCTATCTCCATACGTGCTCTAACACTACTAGAGTAATAGATTATCATTTTTTATAATTTTCTCACTATATTTTATGTATTCATGTGTCACATCTCAAAATATTTAATTTTTATGTGAATAGATGACATAAATAAAATATTGTATTTTCTTAAGTATTTAACAATTTTGTTCAAAATTTGGTTAAAGAAATGAATTTTATTTGATAAAATGTTATTCTATAGTTTAGATGTAACGACACAAAAAAAATCAAGTCATTATTTATATAAATGGTATAAAGACCTTTTTTTTCCTTCTCGTGTTGATGCATACAAGCTTCTATGAGCATGTAATAAAAAGTTCCAAAACCCAAACTGTTTATAAATAAGTCCCTAAATCTCACATCCAAGTTTCTTGGGCATCAATATATTTTTAGTAATTTTTCTAGAATTTGTAGATTAAGATTGTATATAGTTTGACTAATTTTGAACTCCCTAAAAGTTAATTTTTTTTAACTCATCGTAGCCATTGGGCCGAATCTTCTCACCTTGCCTTCGTAGGTCTAATGGGCTGCAAGCCGCCCCCTCTCCCTCTCTATTTCGCCTGCGAAAATAGCCATTAACGCAAACCATTTGAACGAGGAAAATCTCTTTTGACCGCCTGCAAAAGAACTGTGTAGTGGTGATTTATCCAATTTATTTTTCCAACGAACCTTCCCAAAATTGTATCTCATCCATTCAAATTTTGATTGACCTGATTCTTCTTTGTAAATTCAGATAAAATTGTTGTGCCGGGTAGCATACTTAAATATATTATTAGAGACCTAAATCGGACTAGGTGGGAATTTTACGGATCACCTACGTACTGTAATTATGAGCTGCATGTCGATTTGTCATGGACCAGGATTAAGATTAAGAAACTTAATTATATATAAGGTTTAGAGATCTAGATAGTTCACTTTCATAGTTTGAGACCTAAACAAAATGATGTACTAGTAATTATTAGTAGTTTAAAGACCAACTTTCTAATTGTTAATCTGATAGAATAGAACCCACACACGAGACGCCGGCTAGGATCTGAGGAGGGGCGGGCAAACCTTGGCCTGCGCGAACGTTTCACAAATCAGAATTGCATCCCTTATTAAAAAAGAAAAAAATCACAACTGCATCTGCTCACCGCCAGTCGGTGTCCGGCATGGCAGCATCATCGCCTGTCCACTGTTCCCTGACTAGCACGGCACCTTTTGCATCGGCAACATTGTGTCCCGTTGGTCCTTGAGGTTGAGGTTGAGGCTGAGGTGGAGATACGTCTAGCATAACAGGTGAACAATGCCGCATCGCCGAGTAGAAAGTTCATCGGCCGTGTCAAAGAAGTCCTGAAAAGTAGTCGAAGACTAAGGAGTCAACAGATTGGACTTTCGAACAAAGGGCCGGCCGGAAGCCACATATCCAAAAGCAATAATTGATCAGATGCAGTTTATTGCTATTGGAATTGAAAACACGCCAACAAAGAAAACGATGCCCATGAACCCGATATATAGCTCTGGTCTCTGGGATTTTCTTCAGTTTCTCCTATAAACTGCTCTTCGTCCAAATAAAAGCGTGTGCACATAACGAACTATTAGACTGCTTCTTAGATCACCAAGCAACTACTCTACCCTTCTGGTCATTTCTCAAAAAGCATCAATATTTCTTTGAGGACTTCAATTAGGAGAGAAGTATTGATCTTCAACATGGTACACGCATATCCTTCTACCGATGTTTCATGGCTTTCCCCTAATTTCTTCCCCTTGCGTGCTTCTTATATCTTTCCAAATTCGGCTGTTCAGTTATCCTATATGGTAGGGATTACTTTGGTGCCCGGACTGTGATTCTATGCAAATAACTCAGACAGAAAAGGGCAAGGCTGGGACAAAATGGTGCTGCTAGTCCATCATATCTCAAAAGGTTCCTCTTAAGAAGCGCCATCCAGAAATCATCTATCCAGCAGACAGCAAAGGTTCCTCTTCCTTCATCTTCATCGTAACCGTAAGTATAAAAAGGTCACCATGCGACATCTTCACACGTCGATAGCCATTCTTTTATTGCTTGGCTTCCTTTTCCACCTCAACGCTGTTGCCGGGCTCTCTACTGTGTCTTCCCCAATCTCTTGGAAAGTTTCAAATATGACAGGCGAAATAGCCATGGACAACGGATCTTTTATCCTTCCTGTTCTTGAACATAGCATCATGTCATATACAACTTATTTTGGCTTCTACAGCATAGATGGTAAATCGTTCATTCTCTCTATTGTGATTGATGGACCCCAAGCTTCAGTGATCTGGTCTGCCAACCCTGACGATGCTGTAAACAGTGGCGCCATCTTAAACTTCACCAGAGAAGGGAGCTTGCTCCTTCAGAATGACGATGGTACCACGGTGTGGTCCACCGCCACAAACAGCAAGTCAGTTGCAGGTATGGTCCTCGACGTGTACGGGAACCTAGTGCTCTTCGATCTGGTTAACACCTCTGTCTGGCAGTCGTTTGACCACCCAACTGATACCTTGGTAATCGGGCAGTCACTTTGCATGGGAATGAACCTCAGTATCAGAACCTCAAACACAAAATGGTCATCTGCCAGGATTTATTTTTCTGCAGAGTGGAATGGGCTGCAGTACTCTTTCAAACCAGCAGCCTTTACAAAGTTGTTTGAATCTGGTACTACACAATCAACTTGTTATGCATTTGCCAATGGTAGCTTTGGGTTTCCAGATAATATATTCTTCCTACCCTCTGCAAGATCATTACAATTCATGACGTTGGAGTCTGATGGGCATTTAAGGCTCTACGAAATGCAAGGAATCGTCCAAGACCCTCTAATGCTACTTGATGTATTAAGCAAAAAAAAAGAAGTTTTGTGATTATCCAATGGCATGCGGGGATTATGGTGTTTGCAGCAAGGGACAATGTTCTACCAAGTGCTGGATGCATACCCTTAAGAAGCCCCCTCCTGCGACCATGTGCAAGGCAACAAGCTAATACTACTCAACAATGTTTCGTACTTCAGTAACAGCATGTTCTTGTCATTTGCCACTTCAACTTCTGAAGATGTGTGCAAACAATCTTGCTTAGTTGATTGCTCTTGCAAAGCAGTTCTTTTCCGAACTAACAGCAATTTCAGTGATTTCCTTCCAAAAATCAACAATCTCAGTGATAGTGGTTACTGCTTGTTGTTATCAGAGCAAATGTTAATTTTGTTTGCAGAGGATTCATCAAATCATTTTTCAGCATTTCTCAAGATAGAAGGCAATCGGTCAGATAAAAGGAGGATCAGTATTGTTGTGGGCTCAATTGCAGGATTTTGTCAAATATCTATCTTAGTTTGTGCAGTGGTATGGAAAAACATAAAGAAAGACGAGGAACCACTCTTTGATGGCATACCCGGGATACCAAAACGTTCTCCTTTGATGAGTTAAAGTTGCTACTAGCCACTTCTCTATAAAGCTTGGCGCTGGTGGCTTTGGGTCTGTATTCAAAGGTAAGATAGGAAAGGAAACTATCGCTGTCAAACGCTTGGAGGGTGTCGAGCAAGGAATGGAAGAGTTCTTAGCAGAGGTCAAAACAATTGCTCGAATCCATCACTTCAATCTCGTAAGGTTGGTGGGCTTCTGTGCTGAAAAATCACATAGGCTTCTTGTGTATGAGTACTTATCCAATGGCTCTCTGGACAAATGGATCTTTCAACAAAGTCCAGTCTTCACTCTTTCTTGGAAAACTAGACGCCATATCATTTTGGCTATTGCTAGGGGTTTATCTTATCTCCATGAGGAATGTGAGGAGAAGATTGCCCATTTGGACATCAAGCCACAGAACATTCTTTTGGATGACAGATTCAATGCAAAGGTCTCAGACTTTGGACTTTCGAAAATGATAAACAGGGACCAGAGCAAAGTCATGACTCGAATGCGAGGAACACGTGGATACCTAGCACCCGAGTGGCTGGGCTAAAAAATCACAGAGAAGGCTGACATTTACAGCTTCGGGATTGTGATGATCGAAATAATTTGTGGCCGAGAAAATTTGGACGAATCACAGCCCGATGAGAGCATCCATTTGATAAGCCAGCTTCAAGAGAAGGCAAGGTCTGGTGAGTTGTCTGATTTGGTGGACAGTAGCAGCAATGACATGAAATTCCATTTGGAGGAGGTCGTGGAAGCGATGAAGGTTGCAATGTGGTGCTTGCAGGTTGATAGCAGCAGAAGGCCTTTGCTGTCAACAGGCCAAGGTGTTCGTTTTGGAATATGATCGGTTCGGCTAACACCGAGATTAATTACAAGCTTAATTAAGAGATAAGTTTTTGGTCCACCCACCTGTCATTTATTTCCAACTAAATAAGAAACTGCCGTGATCGGCGGCAACCCTTAGAATTCCAAGGGTTCGGCCCCCTGACCCATAGCGCGATTATAAATAAGAGAGGCGCCCCTGGCGTCACACTCTCTCTAATCCACGTGATTTTTCACGTAACCGATCGCTTAGGCGCTGGAGGGTTCGGGAAGGTCCGTATCTCGTCCAGGCCAGTGCCGGTGGCTTCCAGAAGGCCGCCGCTACCCGGCACGACGAGTTCATCATCTGCAGAGGGTTCCCAAACCCTCAGCCAGTGATCTACGTTCATCTACACCACCACCGACTACTACATCACTACCGGAGGCGCTGATGGCGACTGTACTATCTACTTAAGTTTTTCCGCAATACATGAGTTGTGGTCATGTGTTAGACTATGTATAAGATCATGTGTACATGTGTTACATGTTTTATGCTAAGATTAGATTCAACAGTTGGAAGGAGTGATGAGCATGGAGACCACACCTGACGGCACTTTTGTCCCTAGTTTTGCATCAAACAAAACCAATGTGGAGGGATCAACTTCTTCCTATGTGCCATCTGAGTCCCTGGTTACCATTGTCTCGGCTGGTTATTTTCATTTTAATGCATATCTTAATGTACATCTCCAGAAATTAAGAACTGGTCATATATGGATATGGCACTACTATCTACATTATTCTCTTTCATACTCATAGTATCAGGTGAGACTTCATGCTTCGCCAAGAGGTCAATGGTTTCGTCAGTATAATGTGTACCCTTGTTGTAATGACCAATCTGTGCTACCGCACGAGCTCTGTTTAGGCAGAGGCATGAAGCTGCACTGCCACACCTAGCACCTAGATGTTTTGTTAGGGTAATTTTACATAGAGATGTTTTGAGCTTGCTATATGTATAAAAGTCGGGCAAATTAGACAAGGATAAAGATGAACTATGATCATATATATTACTCGTGAATGCATGATAATATCATTTATTCTTAGAGCTCTTTTACAATGGTTGGAAAAGTACCTTGGTACCTCTATGCACTTTCATCCTTTTCTATTTTCTAATTAATTAATTGAGAAATATATTATAGAGGGTATTTTAGTAATTGAGGTTGTGATCTTCTGAAACTAGACGTAACCCTCTCAGTCCCTCTGCGGCATGTTCCGCTCGGCCGATACGCCCTGCTGGCCTGCCGCCCTGAAGTCTCGATAGGGTGCTGCCGACCCAGACGCCGGCGCCACGAGGCCCTAGACGCCGCTGCAGCCCGACGCTGCTCAGTTGCACTTCTTCATCGACCCCGCAAAGCAGAGCTCGGGCATCCTGTGTTAGGGCCATATCATCATGTTCCTGCCGCAGGGTCCGGTCTTCCTCCTCTCGCTCTTGAGCGATCTTTCTGTCCATGGCCTCACGTGCTTGCATCAAGTCAATGTCGAGTTGAACATGTTGGTAAAGGACGTTTGCATCCATGCTCCTTGCAGTAACATAACGTTGGATTAACAAATGAACCAATTCTTTTCATTAAATGCCTACACAATGATGTTGATTGGTTACGGTAAGTCCCAAAAGACTGCAGAAAGAAAATGCAAATGTATGACCAATTTTTCTCCTAAGAATCCTAAACAATGATGTGTGCTCACCTATAGCCACCTGGAACAAGAGGATCGGCGACGTGTGCAAAGGGCGGAGGAGCCAGGCGGCTAGGTGCAAACATACGAGATGAATGGCGGCCGTAACCTAGAATGGCTGATTTACCCTTATTTAAAAATAAAATGCAAAAATAAAAAACAGATCTTGCCCCCACGTATTTTGGTACTAGGTCCACCTAATTTGGTATTATCCCTACCTATTTAGTACCTCAGGTATTTTCAGTTGGGTACCTCCTATTTTTCTACCGTCTGATCTTGCCTAATGGATGGCCCATGTTTTTTCCAACCATTGTAAAATTTCTCTTATTATGGTGAAATTTCTTTTATCTAACATGACATTATTCTCAGCGGCCACAAAGTACAAACACCTAGCAAGATGTAGGTATCACCTAGGTACCTCTAGGCGCACCAGAGTCCGTCCGCCTGCCTAGCGCCTAACGCTTCTTCAAAAAGTGCACACTTAGCAACTTTAAGAGATAATAAGTATTAAAAATTTATGTATAAATTTGGACCAGCGACTAATTAAGATTCCTTACCTTTGCTGCTTTCTCTAATGTGCTCGTATTCTAACCCAATACTCAGATAGATACTTTCTATGTATCAAATTGTGATAGACATACCAATTATCCCAATTAATAGTTGTTCATTTTGCACTTTCATGCGTGTTAGGCATAGTAGTTAAGACTCCCTCTCATGTGACTACATTCTAACACAATACTGATAAGTACTTTCTTGTTTCCTTGCAATGTTGTGATAGGCTTTACTTACAATTATTTATCTACTTTTTTTTAATCCTAGTTCACATTTTTACCCATTCGTATCGCATTTACACGTGTGTTTAATTTTGTATTCAGGTAATACTTTCTTTTGTGTTTGTGCTCTAATAAAATATTCATATAGATATTTCCATATATTTATCCTCTTACGATAGACTTTATCTACCAATTAAGTTATATAGTTATCCATCACATTCATATTCCACATTTGCATCGCATCTTCATGTGTAATCAGTGTGTTTTAGATGAAACCTTGGATTTAGCTGTGTATCCAGCTTGGAAATCAACATGCTCATCTTTATGCAGCATATATAGTCTGCATAGAGTCCAATTGGTTGCTTGCATTACAACTGCATTGCATTAGGGGTTATGTTTATGTAGCATACCGTTAATCTGAACAAGGCTATGCAATTTGCTGGTGTCTGGTTTGCAATATACACTATTATGCACGTGATTGGTTTTTTTGGATAGCAAACTGTAAACTGTTATCCATATGATTGTTTGCCCCCAACCTGCAATTGATAGTTTGATCAGAGAACACAGTTGCCGCAGTTGATAATTTTGGAAGCCATTGGCACATAGTATCAGAGAATTCAGTTGTTGTTTTTGACAGTCAGAGAATCCAGTTGTTGTAAGGGCCTGTTTGGTTCCCATGGACTAAAATTTGCACTTTAGTTGGACTAAACAGCCAAACACTTGAACTAAAAGTGGACTAAAATCCTTTAGTCCTTTAGTCCAAAAACCTGGACTAAAGTGGACTAAAACTCTCTTTCACTCCCCTGCCCCTGTCATTATTGCGCCGAACCAACTCCCCTGCCCCTCCCGTTTCCCCGCCGCTCCTCCCCATTTCTGGTCCCTGCGCCGCCACCTTCCGCGGTGCTTTTCCCACTGCGCCCATCCGTTCCCTCGTCGCCGGCGGCAGCTCCCGCCCGCTGGTACCTTCCCCGCTCTCGCCGGCCGCTCCCCCTCCCGTTTCCCCGCTTTTCCCGCCGCTCCTCCCCACGCCTGCTCCCGACGCAAGCACGGCATCCAGGTCTGGCCGCCCCCCACCACATCCTTCTTCCCCTTGCCTGATCCACCGCCCAAGGCCCTCCCAACGCCGGATCCACGGCCTCCTTACCTCCCCATGCCGGATCGACCTCATCCCGGCCCTCCCCAACACCATGGACCACAACCGTGAATTTCTCTCTCAAGGTTCTTCATCGCAAGGTACCCGAAGCTTCCTCCCCTCCCAGGACGCCAGCGATGAATATGATTTCGGGCCCTTCACCTCGCAGCCAGCTCACAGCCTCTCCGTTCATCACCGGCACATGGAAAACCTCGACCTGAACTCGCAGGCCGACGTGTTCCCCAACCTGGACTCGTACCAGGAGTTCCTCCAGGCCAGGGATGATGGAGTGAACTATCCCCTTCCTCCTCGTGCCCCTATAGGCAGAGGGCTTGGTCGTGGCGGAGCTCGTGGAGGTCGCCGGGCGAGGTCTGCCGGATCCACCGGAGGCAGAGTACAAGGACGCAGTGGAGCTGTTGGTAGCCGCGGAGGTAGAGGGGGGGACCCGTGGGGGAGGTAGAGTTGGTGGACGCGGTGGTGGCCACAACTTCGACCATCCACAGGAAAATGGCAGTGGCACCGGTGAGGATGAAGATGAAGACTCCCAGGGGGTAAGCCACAACTTGGACCTGTTCCCTGTAGATGAATGTATGCTAGATTCTGTATGCTAGATGAATGTGATGCTGAGTATTTTTTTTCATGCTTCTGAGTGCTAGCTATTTGTAGTTTTTTTGTGAATGCTAGCCACATATTCTGAATGTTAAATGAATGTGAATGCTAGCCACAAATGCTGAGTATTTTTGACATGCTGAGTTTTTTTCATGCTTCTGAGTGCTAGCTATTTGTGATGCTGAGTATTTTTTGTGAATGCTAGCCACAAATTCTGAATGTTAGATGAATGTTAGATGAATGGTAGCCACACTATTTTTTGACCATCCACATTAGAGGGATACAGATTGCTGCCCTGTAGATGAATGTTAATGCTTCTGATTGCTAGGTGACTGCATATGACAAGGCGAGTTGGACCGAGGAAAACACTCATATTTACTGTGATCTAGCGGTTGAACAAATAAGGGCAGGGAATTGCTTGCATGGTACAATGTCACGTAGAGGGTATAATATGATGAGACAAGGTTTTCTATTAAAGACTAGACTAAACTTAAATGTCAAGCAATTGAGGAACAGATGGACTCAATGCAAGACTTTGTACTCCTTCTGGACTATGTTGAATACTAGTACCGCACTAGGTCGAAGACCTGATGGCACTATCATAGCATCAGCTGCATGGTGGAAACGGGAGTTAGAGGTAACTGAATTAGTTTTCACTCCCATGTACTTTTTTCTTTATTGTTGCTATGTTTCTGATTACTTGTTTCTGTTTTTCCAGGGAAGATCTGAATGTAAGAAGTTCATGCATGGTGTTCCTACTTATGTAGAACAACTTGCAGAGATGTTTCATGGGGTAATAGTTGATGCATCATCTTCTTGCATCCCTGGTTCTTCGCATCAACAAGAAGAGGTGTTGGCTGATGAGGAGGGTGAAGATCAAGAAGGAGAAGGCTTTGTACATAGCCCACTAAGCAGTAACAGCCGCAAGAGAACAACTAGTACAGCAGACACAGCCGCAAGTCCAGCTAAGAAGAGCAAGAGCCCAATGATGAAGATGTTCCAGGGGATTATAAGTGAGTTGCAGGTTAGTAGAAACAAGGATGAACAAGCACTGGCAGAAATGGCAAGACAGAGGGAGGAGGAGCTGGAAAAGAGGCAGAAAATGAGGGAGGAGGAGTTACTGAAGAAATAGAGAATGAGGGAGGAAGAGTTTGAGAAGAGGCAGAAAATGAGGGAGATGGAGTCATAGAAGAAGAAGGAAGAGGCTCAAGAAGACATAAATAGATGCTTGTTTTTGGTCAAAGATGCTGGAGCAGGACCAAACACACAAGAATTTTATGTTGCAACAAGACTGTTTCATTCTGAGTACAACAGGATGGTCTTCAACATGATGGACACTAAGGAAGACCGACTGACTTGGCTGAAGAAAGCAGTCCAGGATTACAATAACTACTGAAGACCTTAAGCTTAGGACTAGTTTGAAGACCTTATTATTCAGAACATGTTTTAAGACCTTTAATGCTTAGTCTTGTTTGATGGTGATGTTACTGTGTTAAGACTTGTTAAGACTTGTTACTATATTCAGAACATGTTTTAAGTCTACTTTGTGGTTCTTGCTTTTGTGATGTTTTCTGATGATGCTTTGTGGTTCTTGCTTTTGTGGTTCTAGAAGCAATTGAGAACACTGACATGTTCCTGTTCCATCTTATAGGAAGAAGAAAATGAGTCTGATGATGATCAATGGGAAGAAGATGATAGAGATGATTATGATCGAAGAGTACAGACATACATATTCGAGTCTCAGAAGAAGAGGAGGAAAATCATAACCATAGCTGCTGCCTTGATGGGTATGTACCATTTTGACACTTACATGAACAAAGCGGCTTATAGAGTAGCTACAGAAAGTGGTTTTGAATGGGTTATGAGGACACTAGGAAGTAGGATAGCTTGCTTCAATATGTTTAGGATGAGTGAAGGTATCTTTTTGGGGCTCCATAGTGTGCTAGTTGGGTCATATGGATTGAAGTCCACTAGGAGAATGCCATCTATGGAGGCTTTAGGGCTGTTTTTATGGATATGTGGTGCCCCTCAGTCTGTTCGACAAGCTGAAGATTGTTTCACAAGGTCACTGGAGACAGTATGTAGGAAGTTTGATAAAGTTCTACAGAGTGTAACCAAGCTAGCAGTTGATATCATTAAGCCAAAGGACCCACAGTTTAGGACAGTCCATCCTAGATTGCAAGCTCCTCGCTTTACACCGTTCTTTGACAGTTGCATTGGAGCAATAGACGGGACACATATCCCTGTTGTAGTACCAACTAGCAAGGTAGTACAACATACGGGACGACATGGATATACAACTCAAAATGTGATGGCTATATGCGACTTTGATATGAGGTTTACTTTTGTCGTGGCGGGATGGCCTGGATCAGTACATGATATGAGGGTATTCAAAGATGCCATTGACAAGTTTGGAGACAAATTTCCACATCCACCTGAAGGTATTGACTTTTTCTTTTCTATGTTGTCTCATTAAAGCAATACTTGGCATGTGACTTGCATAAACCATTTGACTGCTATGTGTAGGAAAATTCTACCTTGTTGACTCGGGTTACCCAAACCGACCGGGTTATCTTGCACCGTACAAGGGAACTAAGTACCATATCCCGGAGTTTAGACAAGGACCAGTGCCAAGAGGTAAAAAAGAATGGTTTAATTATGCTCATTCTTCACTTCGTAATGTCATTGAGCGGTCATTTGGAGTTTTAAAGATGAAGTGGAGGATATTGCTTGACCTACCTAGTTATCCTATGCCAAAGCAAAGTCAAATAATTATTGCGTGCATGGCACTACACAATTTCATTCGAGATAGTTATTTGGGGGATGCGGACTTTGATTTGGCTAATAGTGACGAGAACTTTGTTCCACTCTCGGAAGCATCGTCTTCTCAAGTATCTAATACACGTCATGGAGATGAAGATCACACCATGAATCAATTCGGTGATTCGATAGCCGATGGGTTGTTCAATAGAGCATAGATGTCTACTATTTAATGGTGATGTTATGTTTGTCGTGTGCTACTGTTGTATGGACAATTTCCTCCATTTGTATGAGTGTTTGAATGTGTATGATGTTTTGTATGAACATTTTCATATCGCATGGGACCTTCATATCGCCTATTTGAATGTGTATGACGTTTTGTATGAGTGTTTGAATGTGTATGATGTTTGTATGAGTGTTTGATAGTGACGAGAACGTTTTGTATGAGCAAGGTCTTGGCGCCAGGACCTTTATATCGCCTGGGACAGCAGGGTCTTGGCGCCACCATGACTTTATGTTCTCATTTTTCTCCACTATTTTGGCTCCAGTACGTGGTCTTGGCGCCTGGACATTTCTCAACGGTTTTGGCGCCAGTAGCGTGATCGCAGGGGTAAATGAGTCATCCTACCACAACATTTATTACTTTTAGTCCATACTAGTTTAAGTAACCAAACAGTACTTTAGTCCATGGACTAAAGGTGGACTAAAACTTTAGTCCATGGACTAAGGAACCAAACAGGCCCTAAGTTGTAACTGATGATTTAGTCAAAACAATGCTACAAGGGATCAAGTTTCTCATATACCTGCGCTGGGGCAGAGCAACTTGAGGATCTCGATGCTCTTGTTGCAGTTGCAGACCACTTCGCGGCATTCGGCGTCCCACAGCATTGGCATCGAGGCCCTGTCCTCAAACCCGCCACTCCGCAGCGCGTACACCTCCCAGAGTCCTGAGGCTTCCAGTCGCCGTAGAGCCGGTCAGGGCTGTCGGGCGTGAAGGAGCTGCTATGCCGAAGGAGCAGGAAGGGGCACAGAAGGCCCCCGTCGCGGGGTCGGACATCGCCGCCTGCCACATTAGGAGCTCTGCTATGCCGCGGTCCAGCCGTGGCGCATGGCAAGGATGAGCCACGCGCGGGGTGTTGTAAGGTGTTACAAACTTATTTAGCACTAAGATTTAGACCTAAGAGAATTTATAGAAATGATTTTTTTGGATTTTAAAATTTAACTTATGTTTAAAAGTGTCATTTTGGCGAATTATATTGAACAACGGGTTAATTAGTTCCTAGATGTTCTGATTCTACGAGTTAGTACGATGTATGGACTTGTGTATGAAATGCGTAGTTGTTAAAATTAATTCAGTTTAGGTATGTTAAAAATTACGGCAACACACACACGCCGCACACATACACAACACACTAGTGGATGCCTGTGTCCACGCCTAGCCTCGTCGATGCCTTCCTGCGCGCTGGCCTTGTTGCCAGTCTCGCCTCTGCGGCCGCGTTGCCGACGCTGCTTCTCGGCGGGCTGTCCCGCTGCCGCTACCGTGTCCTAATCTCATGCTGGTTAGCCGCGTTGGGATGTGGGCTGCGCGCAGGGTCTCGTCGCCATTGGTGATTGTGGCGCATTCCTCGCCTCTTGATCCATCTACCCCATCGTACATCCGTGCCGCTTCACAGTCATCGCTTAGTGGCCGTCAGTCCTGGCTTCTGGGGTGACAAGGCACCTCACTGCCATCCATCGCTAGGTGACGTGGTGCGTCCCCCGCTCGGAGTCAGTCATCCAATTTATTTGCGTCGCACCACGTTGTTGAGTTGTCGTTTGCTCTTCTTTTCTCTGCTTGCCTGCCTCTGCTTGTCCCTTCTCTGCTGGATACAACTGCTGTACTGGACGAGCGTAGTGGCCATGTGTGCTTGCTTCCTCGCGGCCTTGCTCTGGAACACCCTATAGGAGGATTGCCGAGTCGTTCCTCGTTTTCCCACTCGCACTTGCTCAACACTGACTCCGTTCGCTCTCTCTTTCACTCCTGCTGCTACCGTCGGCGCCGACGTCGCTATGGCCCGCTGTCGTCGCTGCTGCCTCGCACGCTCATGCTCTCTCTTTCTCTCCCGCGCCCTGCAGCGCCGTCGTGGCCACGCCGTCTGTTGCCTGGTCCCTTGCGGGCGAGCGCAAACCCCATGGTCCAGCGTCAGTACTGCAGCCCCGCAGCGCTGGGCCATGGCAGCCACCACTAGCTTAGGGCCGCGCTGCCGCGCCGCACTTCATGCCCACCGGTGCTAGCCCTTCCCCTCGCGAGCGCATGCGCACCCCCTCAGCCCCACGCAGGACCTGTCGTTCTGCTCCACGGCGCTGCCCCTCCCAGGCGCCTCCTCCGCTTCGGTCCGCGCCGTGGCCAGGCGAGCCCGGTTGTGGTCACGTGCCTTCCCTGCCGCCGCGGTCGTGGCCTCTGCACGTCGTGCGCGTGGCCGGCCACTGCTTGCACTTGCAACCGCTCCCGCCACCCGAGCCGCAGCGTCCTCGCCGTTGTCCACACCATGAACATCCTCCCTTCTGGTCCAAAATTCGTCGTACACAAGGTATATCCCTCCAATTCCTTGAACCCCAAGCACCGTGAGGAAGTTATAGAGGGCTTCAAAGTGGATCGGAAGCCATTAGTTCAATGGTGTCCACGTATGTGTTGTTTTCGTTGTTGACCGCCATGGGTGTGTCTGTGACCAGCTTGGCTCGGAGCACCCCCAAGCCTAACACGACTAGTAGCGGCTCTACATCGACCTCCCAAAGCCCCGCGTGTACGTTGTTGGGGTGGAGCTAGGCCCGACGCCCTCGCCATCGCGTGCGTCATTCGCGACTGCCCTGCACACCTCTGCCGTGCGTGGCTGAGCCACCACGGGGCTTCTCTGGTGGCGTCGTTTGCGCCCACCGGTGTGGTGCGACCCCCACAAGCCCCCACACCACCCCTCTGCCGCCGTCGTGCCCTCCCTGGTCGGTCTTGGCCGCCGTCAGTGCGTCCCCGCCATGGTGCTCTGCTCTGATGTTGCTCGGGACTGGGGAACGGTGAAGATAGGCAAATATAAGGTGCTAGGCGAAGAACGGGTGACTCATTTGAATAGTGAGCTTGATCGTAGGTTTATTAGTTAAAAACCTAGGGTCCTTTTTGTAAAATGGATAGCACACCTTGGGCTTTCCCCTTTTGGGCCAGCCTGCTCCCGCGCGTGGGCTAGAGGCTCACTCATGCTGGACCAGCTTTCCATCAGATTGGGCCAACTTGGGCCGAAATGGCCTGCTTGCGCTGTCGGCCTGCCGCCACCGTGCCTGGGCCACGCGTGCGCGTCGTGCGCCTGGGCCACGCGTCCGCGTTGGGGCTACTAGGCCGCTTAGCTGCCGCCAGCCCTTTCCATTTTTCTAAATGCTTTTTTAATATAGGTTTCTAGTTAACTTGTAAAATCAATATAAAATAGTATAGGCATCCAAAAATTGTGAAACTAATTTTCTTAGGTTCCTAAAATCAGGATCTATTTGTTAGTATAATTTGTTCACCTAGTTTTAAGATGTTTCTAGGGTTGCTCTAATTGATTTAGAATGCTTAATATTTTGAAAATATAAACTTATAGAAATTTTTGTGGTAAAATGATGATAGTGTTGACTCTAAAAATTTTGTAGTGAACTCGTAATAATATTAGTTACTCACTGTAATTTTTATAGCTCCAGAATAATTAGTTCGTTAGGTTAACTATTGAGCCCTAGTTTGGATATATATTAAATCAATGAAATAGATAAAGAAATGCCTTGGGGTTTCATGACTAAAGCAATTGTTGGGGAGCAACGCCTTATTCGACAACATGGATCCACAGTCTAAGTATGGTCGTCGTTAGAACTAGCTCGTTAGCTTGAGAGGCGTAAATCGTATTTTACGAGTCACGGTTGCAGTTGATTAATTATGTCTTTGCATTGCATAACATAATAGGGATGTCGATGGATCGCGGAGTCATCGGGAGTTGCTAGAGAAATGGTACTTTTGGAGATCATGTCGCCATGATGGAAAGCTAACTTCTGGTTAAATCTTACCCAGACAAGCCCCGGTGCATAACCCCTACTTTTCTGCACTTTAAATTATATTTTTGCATTAAGTTTTAAGGAGTTGAATGAAACCCACTTGCATATATATATATATATATATATATATATATTTATCCTATGAGTTTTACTAGTATGATAGGATCGTGTAGATTGCTATGCTACATCACTCCAATAGAAGTCGAGTGATTGTCTGTCACTCGGGAGAGATAGGAAATTTATTACTGTATTATTATCACTTGGAAAATATAAATGGTGGAAATGATAAATGGTGACCGGGCAAGGATATGGTTTGGGTATTGGTGGGTGTAAGAGGTTGTGTCCTACGGCCAACGGGGCATAGCTTGGTTACACTTTTTCCCTGTCTGTGTTGGTTAAGGACCGGTCGTTGCATTGGACGATGGGCAAGTCACAGACTTATTATCTCGAGCACATACTTGGGTATGGGCGTAGGAAAGACTTGTTACTCTCTTGTCATGGGTTCTGGCTCTTTCTAGACCGACTGTCAGGGTGGTTTTTGGGTATTGGAGGCCCTTGCACCGCACTAAATTCGGGACTCAGGGGCGGGGGCCTGGAGTCCCAGTTTGGACGGGGTCTTGGACCCCGTGATAGGAGGGTAGTGGGTTGGTCCTGCTTGTGTCTGGGGTACAAGCGAGGCATGTGTTTTCGGGGTACCCAGCTGGGGCATTGATTCATGAATCACCGGTACGACTTGTCTAAAATCTAGCATCGTAGTAAGAACTGGAAGATGAAAGATGATAAAAGGAAATCTGATTGCTTACCACCTACTTGAAAGTAGCACAGGTGCTTATATAGAATGGTTAGTTAATGAACCAATGCACTGCTAATAAAAATCGAATATAAGAACACACTTTTAGTAATGCTCCTACAGATGCAATAAACCCACAAGCCAGATAGCCTTGTATATCCTTGTAGTCTTTTCTTTTCTCCTATCGGGTAAGTCTTACTTAGTACAATTGAGTACTCAGGGTTTTATTTCCCCTGTTGCAGGTCCATGGTGGATGCTAGAGCTGACCCTTGTGTGTTGATTCCTCCTGGTAGGCTCAGCGAGGATTCCTTTACGCTGCAATCATAGTTTTATTGATAACTCTCACCAAATGTTTTTATAAATAGAAGTTTTATAATCGGTTGTCCTAGTTAGTTATCAATGCTTCATCCTGTCATGAATAGCTATTTATTTCCGCTGTAATTCTAATCACATGCTTATATTCCGCTGTTCAATTAAATTGTTTATAACTCTAATAACATATTTATATTCTGCTGTTATAAATCATAAATATTATACTCTGATGTTACATGGAAAGTGAAGTAAGAAATGTAATAATGATGTAAGCCTCATTCTATCATTTATGATCCTGATGGAAAAATGTGGATTTTTGGGTTTTGCCTTGGGGTGTGCCCGACGGAACTGTGTAATTTAGTGTTCTCCCTTGAGTGCTTAGTGTCTAATGAAAGACAAGCACTCCTAAGAGACATTAGATTAGGTGGTTCTA
This sequence comes from Miscanthus floridulus, assembly GCF_019320115.1. Classification (NCBI taxonomy): domain Eukaryota; kingdom Viridiplantae; phylum Streptophyta; class Magnoliopsida; order Poales; family Poaceae; genus Miscanthus; species Miscanthus floridulus. Next base: position 83,451 of record NW_027097060.1, on the reverse strand, counting down.
CCACAAGTGGTATCAGAGCATAAATGAGGAAATAAAGCTTAGAAAACATTTTCTAAATAAAATCTGACAACAAATTCTTCTCAAAGAATAGGACGTTTTTATGCGAAATATATAAGTAGCCCTATTACTATGGTTATGTACCCAGGATAGATGGCACTCTGCTGACTTAGGTAGACTTAATCAAGTTTCTGTAGGTACACTAACCTTAAGCATAGTCCGATAGTATCGACTAGTTACAGAAAGAGAGCGATGTGCCAAAAATCTAAGAACGATTGCCCCATATGTTGGCAACAGTGAAAGGACGTATAGGACGTGCATTCATGCATATCCTGTTTGTGCATTATAGTGACGTATTGCTTGCAGATACACTATCCATAAGTGTCATGCATGTCATATTGTGCACGACTGCCCCATTTCTGATCTAAAGTTATTTCTGTAATGTGGTTTCGTGCTTCGCGTTCACCTATGGTTCACGCCTATCGTGACCCATGTCTCATCGTACCCCTTTTCTACACTCTGGTCAGACACTTGCCTTGTAGTCATACTAGCTAGTAATGGCCTCGGACCTCACTCGCCTTGAACACGTGAAAATTTGGTCGCCTCATTCATAGTGATTCGGTGCAGGAACCCTAGTGGACTGCGTCAGGACCACTGCCGCTCTGCCTTTATAAGCAGGGCCTGGCTTAGCCATTGGTACCACCCCTCAGCGCACTTTAGCTGGTCTAGCTTTTCCTTTGAGCAAGCTTTTTGCTCAGTCCTTCCTCACAACCACCGCTAGGGATTACAGGAGCCTGGGTTAGTAGTTACTGCCTGAACATTGAGGGTTTTCCTAGAATCCTGCATGCCACCCTACAAAAGCTCAGAGTCAAAGATCATCTTGAGTATGAGGGCTGTGAGTATGAGAAGCATGGCACCAAGCGGTGCGAGGTTACTGTCTACATCAGGAAGAGTGAAGAGTTCCCTGACTTCACTAAAGCCAGAAATATGACCGCAACTGAGTTTTGCTTCGTCGACACCTACCAGGTTGTGGCCCACAAAGCCTTGTGGTATCTTTGCCAGATCTATGAAGAGCCCATTGCCCATACCCCAATGAGGTTCTTTCCACCTTTGGACAAGAATCGGCGGGCATGGAGGGCTTGCAAGGAGGCTTTGCAAGGGCAGGATGCACAAGAAGACAGTCCTTCCGTGGTGCACTTCACCACATACCTACTTGCTCTGGATGAGTAGTATGACCAGCAAGCCTCGGAGCTGAGGACGTGCCTTCGTCGAGCTGAGGAAGCCAAGATCTTCTCTAGAATGCTCCAGTTGTAGCTTGCTGAAGCACATGTGAAAGGTCCTAATATGGCTAGAGGGGGGTGAATAGCCTATTTAAAAAAAATCTATAAATCAACTAGAGCAATTTGATTAGTATGACAAATAGCGTAATGCAAACTTGCTCTAGCTCTACAAGGGTTGCAAGACACCTATCCAACAATTCTAGTTGCAATGATTACTTAGGCACACAAACTTGCTACTCTAAAGAGCTCAACTAGATGAATATAAATAATAAAGCAAGCTCTCAATTCTAATTACACTAAAGAGCTTGTGTCAACTAGTTTGCAAGAATGTAAATAAGTGAGTAAGGTGATTATACTGACGTGTAGGGGATGAACCAATCACAAGATGAATATATAGCCAATCACCGGGAGAAGCCAAAGACAAGAGACAATTGATTTTCTCCCGAGGTTCACGTGTTTGCCAACATGCTATGTCCCCGTTGTGTCGACCAACACTTGGTGGTTCGGTGGCTAAGAGGTGTTTCACAAATCTCATCCACACGATAGGACACCGCAAGAACCGACCCACAAGTGAGGTAACTCAATGACACAAGCAATTTACTAGAGTTACCTTTCGGCACTCCGCCAGGAAGGTACAACTCCCCTTACAATCACCGAAGGCGGCCACGAATAATCACCAACTTGTGTCGATCCTCCACCGCTGCTCCAACCATCTAGGTGGTGGCAACCACCAAGAGTAACAAGCGAAATCCGCAGCGCAACACGAATACCAAGTGCCTCTAGATGCAATCACTCAAGCAATGCACTTGGATTCTCTCCCAATCTCACAAAGATGATGAATCAATGATGAAGATGAGTGGGAGGACTTTGGCTAAGCTCACAAGGTTGCTATGTCAACGAAAATGTGCAAGGGAGCTCCCTTGAGCCGGCCATGGGGCTATAAATAGAGCCCCATCAAATAGAGCCGTTATACCCCTTCACTGGGCAAAACGCGCTCTGATCGGACGCTCCAGTCATACTGACCGGACCCTGGACACAGCGTCCGGTCCACAGATGTAAGCCACGTGTCATTCTGAGTTAAACTTGAGCCGCCAGATCACAATGGCTATTAACTGACCGGACGCTCCGGCAAAACTGACCGGACGCTCTGGCAAAACTGACCGGACCCTGAACCACCAGCGTCCGGTCATTTACAGTAAGGGTCCAAATCTGGTTTTCTTCGATCGGACGCGTCCGGTCCATCTTGACCGGACACAGATCAGCGTCCGGTGCTAAACCCTAGTCACTGTGTCGCCATGTCAGTTTGACCGGACGCAGAAACCAGCGTCCGGTGCATCTTAGGTTTAGCGTCCGGTGCAACACCAAAACTGGCGACCTTTCTGCCACACCTAACCGGACGTGCGCTGCCAGGGTCCGGTGCTTTCAGACCCAGCGTCCAGTCAGTTGACCGATGCCAGCGTCTTTGCGATCAGCTTGTTTTTACTTCTAACTTCTTTACCCTTGGTCCAATGTGCCAACCACAAGAAATTTGCATTCGGCGCAATAGAAAATAGGCATTCCATTTTCCCGAAAGCGCCGAATCCCGCCTCAACCCTAAGTGGGATTCGGCGCTTTCAGGAAAATAGAATGCCTATTTTCTATTGCGCCGAATGCAAATTTCTTGTGGTTGGCACATTGGAGCAAGGGTGAAGAAGTTCTCGGCGGGAGGGAGAGAGGGACCCAAACCCATCTCAACCCTACAAACACCACCTCCTTTGTAGATGTGCCAACACAACCAAGTGTATCACCTTGTGCACAAGTGTTAGCATATTTTCACAAACATTTTCAAGGGTATTAGCACTCCACTAGATCCTAAATGCATATGCAATGAGTTAGAGCATCTAGTGGCACTTTGATAACCGCATTCTGATATGAGTTTCACTCCTCTTAATAGTACGGCTATCTATCCTAAATGTGATCACACTCACTAAGTGTCTTGATCACTAAAACAAAATGGCTCCTACATTTTATACCTTTGCCTTGAGCCTTTTGTTTTTCTCTTTCTTCTTATTCCAAGTTTAAGCATATGACCATCACCATGCCATCACCATTGTCATGATCTTCGCCATTGCTTCATCACTTGGAGTAGTGCTACCTATCTCATAATCATCTTGATAAACTAGGTTAGCACTTAGGGTTTTATCAATTATCCAAAACCAAACTAGAGCTTTCAACATGCCAGTGCGGCAGCCGCTGAGAGTTGGGAGACTACCATGTCGAAAGCTCTAAAGGAGGCCGAAGATTGGCATGTCCATCAGTTGGGTGAGGCCTATCTTGTCACCAGGGCCAAGCAGAGGACGATGGCTGTTGAATGGCAGGATCCCTTGATTGTGGAGGGAATCCCTATCCATCCGCCAGAAAGAAGGAGAACCGGTGTTTCAGTACCGCCAGCACCTCCACCCTCAGAAGTATCAGAAGTAGAACCCTTGATTCCTCTCACTCAACCATTGCCAAGAGTAGAGGCAAATCCATAGCCAGGGTGGTAGAAGAATCCGCTGAGCCAAGAATGAAGATGTGTGGTCTAGAGTAGATTAGTTGCCTTAGGATGATGTACCCATAGTAGTAGTGTTTTTCAACGCTGTTCTCCAGCATTGTACTCTTGCTGTTGTTTCTCATTCATAGTTGTTGAGGTAGTCTGACCATAGGGAAGGTGAATGATGTGTCATGAATGGGAGACTGGATGCCTGTAAGATGTACCCGTATAAGACCATTGGAATGTGCATTTTGTTTAGTTTGCGGTGTTTATTGCGTCCATCTACCCTTAAGTCTCGTTAGATGTGTTTAGGGTTTTCAAGGGCGATGTTAAGTGGGTTACAAGAGAAGTTACCATTCAGATACCAACTGACCAGGCATGATTGGAGAACATAGGACACTATATTGACTAATTGTGGATGTCCCAGCAGAACACTTGAATCTCTTTAAATCCAATCCATTGTTGGATTTAAACTCCTAAACTCTTTGTTCCTTGTTGCAAAAGGAACCCTTGTTGTTTGCATCTTTCCTTGCAATACTACTCTTATTCTATGGTCTATGACCCCGCCGCCTTCATGGCGTGTAAGTTGGTAATAGTGCCAGGTTAATAGCTTATGGTGCTATGATGAAACCGAGGGCCCCTATGGAACAGCTACCACATGGTGACGCTGCTCGGCATGTGCTGGTATCAAGGTTGTTGACCAAGTACCTTTACCAAGTTACAACGCTATACCGCTTTTGCTACAAAATATTTTCCTTGGAAATATTCAGGTGTTCAAACGGAAAATCCAGAACAGGTTGATGAAATAGTGTTCGCTCAAGTAAACATGAGGAGGTGGTTTTGGAGGAAGCGTGTATGTCGTTATCTCAGTTCATACAAAGGTTGGTGCATATTGTGGACAAGGAAGGCAAAGCAAAAGAAGAGTAGTAAGAAAAGTTAGCCATGGGGGATTGTAAAAGCCTGAGTGGATGTCATGTCCCAAGCCCTGTGTTTAGTTGACTGCACTACACATGCCGGGTCACCATCTCCACATGTCCTACGGATGTCGTCTGTGTCGGGTCTATTAGCACCCTGTTCTCGCATGCCCACGGCATCGTGCCACACTCACCGTCTTCGTGCACAGTGCATTTCTCCTTTTCCCAACATCCGATCAGCTCTCGACCCCATACCGCCCCCCCTTCCCCTCCCTCCCTTCTTTCTTCTGTTGGGAACATGGTCGCCCGCATGCCTCCCTCATTGAGCACACCCTCTTATCTCCCCTCCTTTATTTCTCCTCCGCTAGCTTGTGCAGGGAGCACACCATGGCCGTATTTATCCCCACAGCATGAACCATCTATGTATCACATCAACACCATCTCCACTTCTGGTGAATTGTGTTCCACCTCCATTCGCCACTATAAGATGCCCTTGGTGCTTGCTCTTCTTCTTTATCCCCACCCCCTTGCATCTGAAGTTGAGTTATGAGATCCAGTCGCCATTGTAGAGCTAGGTTCGTCAGTCTGTGGTGATGGTGTAAGCTGAGAAGAAGAAGGATCTGGTTTCATCAAAGAAGTTCAAGTTCCCTTTGGTTAGTTCAGTCTTAGAGTTCATGATGTTTGACTTCTCAGTCTCCTATTTCTAGATCTGTTGGACCTACGCCATGTTTTGGATAATCATCTTCCTGTTGTTTCCCATTGTCCTCGTCTATCTCGACTTCCAAATTAAGCTTTGGTTGGATTAGGTTGCTCTGAACCATGTATCCCTAAATCTCTATGTGGCTTAGCATTCGAAGTTGTGTAATCTTTTGTGTGATCTCTGATCTTTGAAATGTAATCGCATTTCCCCTCTTCTGGTTCTTACTTCGAATCTCTGGATGAGATTCTTTTTAGGGGGGTTGGTTGTAACATCTCTAGTGTTACGAGCTTGCTTAGCACCAAGATTTAGACCTAAGACGATTTACCGAAATGATTTTCTCAGATTTTAAAATTTAACTTATATTTAAAAGTGTCATTTTAGAGAATTATATTGAACAATGGGTTAATTAGTTCCTAGATGTTCTGTTTCTATGAGTTAGTATGATGTGTGGACTAGTGTACAAAATGCGTAGTTGTTGAAATTAATTTGGTTTAGGCATGTTAAAAATTATGGCAATACACACGCATGCCGCACACATACACAACACACTCATGGATGCCTGTGTGCACGCCTAGCCTCGTCGCTGCCTTGCTGCGTGCTGGCCTCATTGCCACTCTTGCCTCTATGGCTATGTTGCCGACACCACTTCTCGGCGGGCTATCGCGCTGCCGCTACCGTGTCCTAATCTCATGTTGGGTAGCCGCATTGGGACGTGGGCTGCGTGTAGGGTCTCATCGTTGTTGGTGATCATGGCACATTCCTCGCCTCTTGATCCATCTACCCCAACGTACATCCATGCCGCTTCACAGTCATCACTTAGTGGCCGTCGGTCCTAGCTTCTGGGGTCACAAGGCACCTCACTGCCGTGCCGATCGCTAGGTGACGTGGTGCGTTCCCCACTCAAAGTTAGTCATCCAATTTATTTGCATCACGTCGCGTTGTCGAGTTGCCATTTGCTCTTCTTTTCTCTACTTGCCTGCCTCTACATGTCCCTTCTCTGCTGGATACTGTTTCTGTATTGGACAAGCGTAGTGGCCATGTGCGCTTGCTTCCTCGTGGCCTTGCTCTAGAATGCCCTATAGGAGGATTGCCGAGTCGCTCCTCATTTTCCCTCTCGCGCTTGCTCAGCACTGACTCTGTCTGCTTTCTCTTTCACTCCTGCTGCTACCGCCGGCGCCGACGTCATTGTGGCCCGCTACCACCGCCGCTGCCTCACATGCTCATGCTCTCTCTTTCTGTCCCATGACATGCAGCGCCGCCATGGCCACGCCGTCCATCGCCCGGTCCCTTGCGGGCGAGCGCGAACCCCATGGTCCCACGTCAGTACTATAGCCCCACAGCGCTGGGCCACGACCGCCACCACCCACTCAGGACCATGTCGCCGTGCCACGCCTCATGCCCGCCGGTGCTGGCCCTTCCCCTCATGAGCGCATGCGCACCCCCTCGGCCCTACGCTGGACCCGCGCTCTGCTCCACGGCGCTGCCCCTCCCAGGCACTTCCTCTGCCTCGGTCCGCACCATGGCCAGGTGAGCCTGGTCGTGGCCGCGCGCCTTCCCTGCCACTGTGGTCGTGGCCTCTGCACGCTGTGCGCATGGCTGGCCGCTACTCACACCTGTGGCCACTCTCGCCACCCAAGCCGCAGCGTCCTCGCCGTCATCCACGCCATGACCGTCCTCCCTTCTGGTCCAAAATTCATCATACGTAAGGTATATCCCTCCAATTCCTTGAACCCCTAGAACCATGAGGAAGTTATAGAGAGCTTCAAAGTTTATCAAAAGCCATTAGTTCAACGGTGTGCACGTATGTGTCGTTTTCATCATTGGCCGCCATGGGTGTGTCTATGACCAGCTCGGCTCAGAGCACCCCCAAGCCTAGCATGACTAGTAGTGGCTTCGCCTCGACCTCCCAAAGCCCCACACGTACGCTATTGGGGTGGAGCCAGGCCCGATGCCTTCGCCATCGCGTGTGTCATTCGCCACCGCCCTGCAACATCTGCCGCGTGTGGCTAAGCTGCCATGGGGCTTCTTTGGTGGCACCGTTTGCACCCACCGGTGTGGTCCGACCCCCACAAGCCCTCGCACCACCCCTCCGCTGCTGCCATGCCCTCCCTGGCTAGTCTTGGCCACCGTCGGAGCGTCCCCACCACGATGCTCTGCTCTGGTGATGCTCGGGGACTGGGGAACGGTGAAGATAGCAAATACAGGGTGCTTGGCGAAGAACAGATGACTCATTTGAATAGTGAGCTAGATCATAGGTTTTTAGTTAAAAACCTGGGGTCCTTTTTTGCAAAATGGACAGCATGCCTTGGGCTTTCCCCTTTTGGGCCGGCCTGCTCCCACATGCGGGCCAGAGGCTGACTCGCGCTGGACCTGCTTTCTATCGGATTAGGCCGGCTTGGGCCGAAATGGCCTGCTCGCGCTACCGGCCGGCCACCACCATGTCTGGGCCGTGCGTGCACGTTGTGCGCCTAGGCCGCTTAGCCGTCGCTAGCCCTTTCCATTTTTCTAATTGCTTTTCTAATATAGGTTTCTAGTCTTGTAAAATCAATATAAAATAGTATCGGCATCCAAAAATTGTGAAACTAATTTTCTTAGGTTCCTAAAATCAGGATCTATTTGTTAGTATAATTTGTTCATCTAGTTTTAAGATGTTTCCAGGGTTTCTCTAATTGATTTAGAATGCTTAATATTATGAAAATGTAAACTTGTAGGAATTTTTGTGGTAAAGTGATGATCGTGTTGACTCTAAAAATTTTGCTGTAAACTCCTAATAATATTAGTTACTCACTGTAATTTTTATAGCTCTAGAATAATTAGTTCACTAGGTTAATTATTGAGCCCTAGTTTGGATATATATTAAATCAATGAAATAGATAAAGAAATGCCTTGGGGTTTCATGACTAAAGCAATTGTTGGGGAGTAACGCATTATTTGACAACATGGATACGTAGTCTAAGTACGGTCATTGTTAGAACTAGCTCATTAGCTTGAGAGGCGTAAATCGTATTTTACGAGTCACGATTGCAGTTGATTAATTACGCCTTTGCATTGCATCGCATTGCATATCATAATAGGGACATTGATGGATCACGGAGTCATCGGGAGTTGCTGGAGAAATGGTCCTTTTGGAGATCATGTCGCCATGATGGAAAGCTAACTTCTGATTAAATCTTACCTAGACAATCCATGGTGCATAACCCCTACTTTTCTGCACTTTAAATTATATTTGTGCATTAAGTTTTAAGGAGTTTAATAAAACCCACTTGCATATATATATTTATCCTATGAGCTTTACTATTATGATAGGATCGTGTAGATTGATATGCTACATGACTCAGATAGAAGTCGAGTGATTGCCTGTCACTCAAGAGAGATAGGAAATTTATTACTGTATTATTATCACTTGAAAAATATAAATGGTGGAAATGATAAATGGTGACTGGGCAGGGATATGGTTTGGGTATTGGTGTGTGTAAGAGGTTGTGTCCTGCGGCCAACGAGGCATAGCTTTGTCACACTATTTTCTCTATATGTGTCGGTTAAGGACCAGCCGTTGCATTGGACGATAGGCAAGTCACAGACTTATTATCTCGAGCACATACTTGGGTATGGGCGTAGGGAAGACTTGTTACTCTCTTGTCATGGGTTCCAGCTCTTTCTAGACCGACTGTCAGGGTGGTTTTTGGGTATTGGAGGTCCTTGCACCGTTCTGAGTCCGGGACTCAAGGGCGGGGGCTTGGAGTCCTAGTTTGGACTGGACCTCATGATAGGAGGGTAGTGGGTTGGTCCTACTTGTGCCTGGGTATAAGTGGGGCGTGTGTTTTTTGGGTACCTAGCTGGGATTGCCTGAAACATCGTAGTCAAAAGCACACTTCAAATCACTTCGAAGGGAAAGGACACCATTAGGCCCTGGAATCTTAAGCAATAGGTACGGGTAATGCGGTATTGCCATGAATTTTGCTAGTGCTGGGCGCCCTAAGATTGCATGATATGATGAATCGAAGTCTGCAACTTCAAACTTGATGAACTCTGTTCTATAGTTTGAGGGAGTGCCAAAAGTAACCGGTAGAGTGATTTGTCCAAGTGGCATAGCTGGCTTGCCAGGTACTATTCTATAAAAGGGGTGCTTGTTGGTGTAATCATCCCAGTCGAGTTGTAGTCGCATCTTCCTTAGCAGTCTCTGAAAAGATAATGTTGAGTCCGGCTCCCCCATCGATTAGTACTTTAGTGACAGTCATGCCAGCGATAGTTGGATCTAGAACCAATGGATAATGGCCCGTGTTCCCTACGCTAGTCCATTGGTCTTCTCTTGAAAATTGGATTGGATACTATGACCAATTGAGATATCTTGGAGTAGCCGGTTCTGCTGCCATGATGGTTCGTAGAGCTAGCTTTTCTTGATGTTTACTTCTGGAATCTAGAGCTCCAGCGAAGATTACTGCTACTGTCCCCCTAGATTTTTGGAATCCCTTTCCTTCGTGGTTGTCTTCATCTTTTTTCTAATTGTCTTCCTTAGTGTTTACCTTATTATCCTTTCTCGTGTATCGCTCGTTGAATGTGTAGCAGTTTCCAGTGGTGTGATTTCCCTTAGGATGCAAAATGCAACGCATATTTTTGATGTCGTCATACCCTCTGGGTTTGGAAAACTTTTTTGATTTATCAGCCATCGCCACGGTGTTGTCTGGTCCACGTTTTCTTTCCTGATGTCTGATGTTTCGATGATTTCGCTTGTCTGAGTTGTCTTGATTGTTTTTATCCGGGAACCTTTCTCGTGTCTTTTCTTCTACAGTAATCATCTTTTCTACTGTGCGTCTGAATTCTTCATTGCTTCTCGGGTTTTCTTTGCAGAAGTCTTGAAATTGCCATCTAGCCATAATTCCGTGAGAGAAGGCTTCGATTACTTCTCGTTCGGTGATGTCATGTACTTGGGCACGTAGTTCGCCAAATCGTCAATAGTAATTTTTAAGAGTTTCGCCTCCTTTCTGCTTGAGTCCTTTTAGTTCTGCGTGGGTGATGGGGTGCGTAATGATACCCGTGAAATTTCCACAGAAAAATCTTTGCAAGTCTTCCCAATTTTTGATTGACCCTGGATTTAATTTACCGAACCATTGGAGGGGCATGGTTTCCAGTGCCATGGGAAAAATAAGGCAGTCGTATTGAAGCAAGTCTGTTTGCAAAACAGGGGAACCTATCGTTCGTTCTGCCTTCTTTGTATTCCGATTTGGCACCTCCTTCCTACCAACTGTCGTCTTTGCGAGAGTAGTCCTGCGGGAATGTCAGAATAGGTGCTTCACTTCTGATCTTCCTTGGTTGTTCGATTCGGTAATTTTGACTATGGTCCCTTCTACTTTCTCTGTTGTGACTTCCACCTGGCCCCAGTCTCTCGAAAGCAGACTTCTTTTGATTTTGATCTTCCTTCCTATGAGATGTTGACCTGGCAGGTAGTCTTGAGTGGGCTCTTCCGTCGTGCGTCCTTAGGGCAGCTGACTAGAGGAGGTCTCGGAGCTGTTCCTGTTTTTCACTAGGAAGTGATGTCGCTCCGAGTTCTTCCAGTGCTTCTTGGATTCTACTGTAGGGTGTATTCACCGTGCGTCTTTCTTCGACTTCTTGTTTTGATTTTCTTCTGTCATACTCAGCCAGGTCTGACTCATATTTAATCCAAGCTTCTTTGCGCTGCCTAGCACGGTGTTGGCGTCCTTGTTTCAATTTGTTTCTCCTTTCTCTGGCTTGCCTCTAACTCTCGGTCTCACCATCGTGCCCCTGGATAAAGGATGATATGTTGGACTCAGATTCGTCCGATGATCTGATGTCGGGTGCTTCTGGGGGAACCAGAGGTGATCAAGGATGGCGAACCATGAATACTTCTTGTGTGTGAATTGTTTTGTTATTGGTGTTGGTTTCCATACTATCGGAGTTGTTGATTATTTTAGTAGAGGCTTCAAGGTCGCAGATCGAGTCTCCTTCTTGATAGGGTAGAATTGTTGTAGCCGTCGTGCCAACTAGTTGGGTACCGCTGTCTTCAGGAACAGAACCTGGCCAGTGGACGATGCAGTCTTGAGATGTTATAGTTAGTACGAGGCCTTCCTGAGCTCCTTTTAGTGGTATTCTCAGCATCGGATCGAGGGATCCTTTGGGCCATGCCTGATAAGATTTTGCCATGTTGTGGAGTCCAAACGGAAAGGGTTCTAACTTCTTGAAAGAACTCTGAGTATACTCCGAGTTGTATTCTTGATAGGCCGAGGCCGCATTCTGGAGCCCCGCCGGAAAAGAACTCGATTTCCCGAAAGAACTCATGTAAGACTCCATCTCGGATGCGGAGCCTGAGTTTGAGTCGGATGCGCAAAGCCACGAAATCTTAGTTGGATCGGACATCACGAGCTGCGCGAATCTTCCGGTGAGTTGATCTGTCGTAGTCGCTGAAAAAATAAAAAGGTCATCATGGTGATCCGAATCTTCGAGGAGACGGCTTCAGAGCTTTCCATCGTCGCCTGCCACATAGATCCATGAACCGAAGATGAGGGTTGATCCCATCGGGAAGATCATGTTGTCGAGGTTCGTCGAGCTCTCGGGTGCAGTTTTGCCGAAAGCCCCTACCTGGCGCTCCAGCTGTCGATGTTTCACCACCGATAGCCTGCCACGGGGTTACCCGGGGCAGTATATTCGAGCTTCAGCGTATGTAGAACTCGACAGTAAACGTAAGAGACAGTCGATTTATCCTGGTTCGGACCCTCGATCGTGATCGAGTAATAGCCCTACGTCCAGTCGGCGTTAGCCTTTGCGTTGGATTGATTATTAGTGTTGTGATGTGTTGTTTTGTCTCTAGGAACTCCGCACTCCTTTATATAGTCAGGAGGCCAGAGTCCTAGTCGATTTACAATAAGATTCCTAGTAGGATTACAGAATAATACTACTACTAAGTTTACAGGGAAAAAATCCTAGTTAGACTAGATCTTCTCCCTGCATTATGGGGTATCCGGTGAGTCCCGTATGGACAATCCCCCTCGCAGCGCTCGTCTCCTCTCGTTCTCCAATTTCCTTGCTATTTGCCTTGCTTGCTGGCCTCGGTTGCTTGAAAGCTGGAGGTTTCCGTGTGAGCTTCGTTTTTTATGTGAAGACCCTGTAGGGGGGCGAGGCTAGAGGTGCGGGACCTGCTGGGCAAGAGGGGCGTGTTGCTCTGGTGCATCGAGGGAGGTGAGAGCTGGGTGCTCATGGTGATGGAACGGGTATTCCAATCTTCCATCAGGTGATGATAACTATCGTTTTGTTGGAGCACGACACACCGATCTGACTAAAGATTCGAACACTACAATTTTAGCACCACAGCTCCTCTGGTTATCAACCGTATCACCAATCCGATTGACCTCGTCAAAAAGGCTAATCCCTGCCTGCGAAACGAAGAACACAAGCAAGAACTCGAAAGTACGCAGCTTTAAAAATATGGGACAAACTACACATGAATGATTAAGTACACGAGTTGGGGTTCCATAAACCGATAGACGACGACTGTCAATGACAAATGATCTAAGCAAAACCTAAAACCTAATGATAGTGGCGGCGACTGATTATAAAGGTCTAAGGGTCGTCGCTAGCATTGGACGCGCCCCCCTAATGGGCTCAAACACGATACATGGCCCAACGGATCAAAAGCAGTGGTGCAACACCTGACAGACTCTGGACGCTGACTTGTTTCAACAATTCTCGTTGACTCCGACAGAATTTGGACCTCAAACCAAGACTATTGGTTAGCTTATGAAATTATCTTTCCATTCATATATGGATCGTCGAAAACGGAGTCCGAATGCGTTCTTGGCGTCCGTTTTAACGCAGACTAGTCCTTAAGGCCGAGGCAGACTCGAAGTCGAGTTGGACCGGGCCTTCCGCTTGTGATGGACGTCCTTACTTGTCTCCTATGCCTCCACAACTCCCTCAAAGTCCTTCATGATCCTCTCCAATGCTTGTAAGCAATATAACATTATTAGGTATTAGGTAGTAATCTATTTTCAAAAGTATGAAAAAATCGTTTAAGAATGACAGACTCTGGACGCTGACTTGTTTCAACAATTCTCGTTGACTCCGACGGAATTTGGACCTCAAACCAAGACTATTGGTTAGCTTATGAAATTATCTTTCCATTCATATATGGATCGTCGAAAACGGAGTCCGAATGCGTTCTTGGCGTCCGTTTTAACGCAGACTAGTCCTTAAGGCCGAGGCAGACTCGAAGTCGAGTTGGACCGGGCCTTCCGCTTGTGATGGACGTCCTTACTTGTCTCCTATGCCTCCACAACTCCCTCAAAGTCCTTCATGATCCTCTCCAATGCTTGTAAGCAATATAACATTATTAGGTATTAGGTAGTAATCTATTTTCAAAAGTATGAAAAAATCGTTTAAGAATGACAGACTCTGGACGCTGACTTGTTTCAACAATTCTCGTTGACTCCGACGGAATTTGGACCTCAAACCAAGACTATTGGTTAGCTTATGAAATTATCTTTCCATTCATATATGGATCGTCGAAAACGGAGTCCGAATGCGTTCTTGGCGTCCGTTTTAACGCAGACTAGTCCTTAAGGCCGAGGCAGACTCGAAGTCGAGTTGGACCGGGCCTTCCGCTTGTGATGGACGTCCTTACTTGTCTCCTATGCCTCCACAACTCCCTCAAAGTCCTTCATGATCCTCTCCAATGCTTGTAAGCAATATAACATTATTAGGTATTAGGTAGTAATCTATTTTCAAAAGTATGAAAAAATCGTTTAAGAATGACAGACTCTGGACGCTGACTTGTTTCAACAATTCTCGTTGACTCCGACGGAATTTGGACCTCAAACCAAGACTATTGGTTAGCTTATGAAATTATCTTTCCATTCATATATGGATCGTCGAAAACGGAGTCCGAATGCGTTCTTGGCGTCCGTTTTAACGCAGACTAGTCCTTAAGGCCGAGGCAGACTCGAAGTCGAGTTGGACCGGGCCTTCCGCTTGTGATGGACGTCCTTACTTGTCTCCTATGCCTCCACAACTCCCTCAAAGTCCTTCATGATCCTCTCCAATGCTTGTAAGCAATATAACATTATTAGGTATTAGGTAGTAATCTATTTTCAAAAGTATGAAAAAATCGTTTAAGAATAAGCTCACCTCTAAGTTAAGTTGATGTATTTGAGCTCGAGTCAATAAAACTTGTATAATGATCAGAGGATCAGCGGGTACATGTGATGTCCTCATCACATGATGAAGAGCGACGACGGCGCGCCGGATGAATAGGAGTTCATGCAGCACGGGCTGGAGGCACAGTGGATCCAGATGTGGGAGAGAAGCAAACGTTGAATGATTGGCCAAATTATTTGGATTCTAATAGATAGAAAAACTGTATTGTGATGGATAATTTCTTGACACAGAATCCTAGCTATAGAAACTATCAATGGATTTTATACTAGGATTGCCCTTACAAACGACGTCTACACGCGCAAGAGGCAGTCGAAACCATCGCATACAGCGTTCGCGAGGAGCGCTCCGTTTCCCTCCGGCGACTGGGATCCTGTGCGCCGCCGGTGGGAGCCTCGTGCGGCCGCCACGCTCGCGCCGCCGCCGGTGGGCGCGCTGCCGTGGAGACCGCAGCCGCCATGGAGAGGGCCGTCGCGGACCTCGCACGGCCCCTGGATGGGAGCTCGCGTGGCCGCCGCTGGCGACGAGCACACGCAGACACGTGTGGGGAGGTCGCGAGGACGCCGTGGACTCGCGCAGCCGCCGTGGACCACGCACGGCCGTCGGCGAGGAGATTGCGCAGACGTTGGTGGGGAGCTGGCGAGGACGCTGTGGATTCGCGCAGACGCCGAACGCGCAGACTCGTGCGGACGCCGTGGACGCCGACGGGGAGCTCGCGTGGCCGCCGCGGACCTCGCACGGCCTTCGTCGGGGATCTCACGCGGCCACTAGTGGGATCTCGCGTGGCCTCCGGGTCCGCCGCACGAACTCGCCGCCGCCTAGCGCCGCTGCGGGACGTCGCGCGCCCAACATCGCGAGCGCAGCGAACCAAGAAGCACGAGCGCAGCCGGTCATAGCTCCGAACTCCATGCTACGAGAACGCATCTTAGATACTTCATACTGGTGCCTTCACAACGCAGAGATGCCCAGCACGACCGGCCGGCCATCTGGCTTCCCGCGGTGCTCGTGCGGCTGCCACTAAGCGCCGCCGGCTGTAGAGCTCGCGGGGAGCTCGCACTCCACCTCCCGTGGTGCTCGTGCGGCCGCCGCCAAGCACCGTCGGCTGCAGAGCTCGAGGGGACCTTGTGCGCGCCACCTCCTGTCGCAGTGTCGCGATCCGCGTCTTGTCCTATCGTAGCGTCCGCGTCTCTCTCCACCCAGTCCGCCGAGCTACTCTCCTCACGTGCCTGCGCATGGGGTCAGGGTGCAGGCGTCTCCCTCCCCTCGCCTCCCTGCGCACAGCAAGCCGGCGATCACCGACGTTGAGACGAAGCCTTCGGCACTGTCGCACTGACAGTTTGCAGTCGCAGGACGCAGGTCGCATCTCAGCACATACGCAGTAAGTCATCCAACTCTCTGATACTTTTTTTGTTTTCCCATTGTTATTATTCAATCATTTGGTTTTCAAATTAATTTGCTTTGGTTGATTTTGAAACACAGGGAATTATAAAATATTAATATGGAAGATGACTTTGACTGTGACTCAGATGAGTATGAACAAGCTGTCGCTGCAGTTGAAGAGGAGATGGAAAATGAAATGGTAGGATTACAAGATGAAGAGGAGATTGAAACTGATGGGGAAGGTATTATAACTCAGTTCAATCCGGGTCACGTTATCACTGATCCGGGGCTTCGTATACCGATTGATCAATTTTCTATCAACATTAGATCCGAAGTTAGAAGGGCTTTCATAGATAAGGGTCCGACTCAACCAATTGGTTATAATTTCCCTAAAACAAATAAGAAAAGATGCTTTCAGAAAAGTTGGTTCAAGCAACATCCTTGGCTTGAATACAGTGTGGAGAAGGATAGGGCCTATTGTTTTCATTGTTATCTTTTCAAGCGTGATCGAATCGATGACAAATTTGGATATGATGTCTTTACAACATTGGGGTTTAACAATTGGAAGAATGCATATTTGGCGCTTCCAAAACATGATGGAAAAATCCACAATCAGTGTAAGACAGCATATGAAGATTTCAAAAATCAAAGAACAAGTGTGAAACATAAGGTTGACAAACATACAAAAGATGCACTAATCAAATATGAAACTCGGTTGGATACATCATTGGGTATTGTGAGTTTGCTCACATTGCAAGGTGAACTATTCCGTGGACACGATGAGTCCCTTGCTTCTTTGAATAAGGGGAATTTTCTAGAGTTTCTTGATTGGTATAAAGAAAGGAATGAACAAGTGAGGCTTGCATTTGATGAGACATGTCCCAAAAATGCCAAGATGACTTCCCCAACAATTCAAAAAGAACTTGCAGAGTGTTGTGCAATTGAGGTCACCAAAGCAATAAAGGAAGAGATGGCGGGTTGTCTTTTCTCCATTCTTATAGACGAATCGCGTGATATATCTGTCAAAGAACAAATGGCTGTGGTTGTGAGGTAAGTAATTGATTATATAATGTTAATTGTTATTGTAATTGATTATATAATTGTTAATGTTAAAATTAGCTAATCAGATTATAATATCTATGTTGTAGGTTTGTGAACAAGAAAGGAAAAGTGATTGAAAGATTTTTAGGTATTAAGCATGTTAAGGAGACAACCTCAGAAGCACTGAAGACAGCAGTTGTTGAAGTACTTGGTGAGCATGGGTTACACATTGCAAATCTACGAGGGCAAGGGTATGATGGTGCTTCTAATATGAGAGGAGAATTTAATGGCCTTCAGAAGGTTATTCGTGATGAGAACCCATATGCTTTCTATGTCCATTGCTTTGCTCATCAATTGCAGTTGGTAGTTGTTTCCATCTCAAGATGTTGTTCATCTATGGAGGATTTCTTTGATTATGTGGCCTTGATTGTGAACACCACTACTTCATCTTGCAAGAGGAAGGATTTACTGCTAGATAAGCAGCGCAGGATTCTTTTAGGCAAGTTGAGCAGTGGAGAGATTTCCACAGGAAGAGGGAAACATCAAGCAACATCCTTGGCTAGACCTGGAGATACAAGATGGGGTTCTCATTACAAGACATTACTTCGTATTGAATCAATGTGGGATTCAGTAATTGAAGTTCTACAAATTGTGTATCAAGATGAGCGTAATCCAAGTAGGGCAGGAGGTTTAGTGGAAATCATGGAGTCTTTTAGCTTTGTGTTCATCATGAAGATGATGTTGCAAATCTTGCGCATCACAAATGAGCTCTCTCTTATCTTGCAAAGGAAGGATCAAAATATTGTTCAAGCCATGTCTTTGGTTATTGATGTGAAAACACGTTTGATGAATTTGAGGAATGATGGTTGGGAGCCACTATTACAGGAAGCCACAAAATTTTGCAGTGAAAATGATATCCCAATACCAAATATGAATGAAGCAGTACCAAGATTTGGAAGATCAAGAAAAGGGGGCAAGAACAACATCACTCAAGACCATTATTTTCGTGTTGATATCTTCTATGCTGCTATAGATGCTATTACCACAGAGTTTGATCAACGGTTTAATGAGGTATCTTCAGAGTTGCTTGTTTGTTTTTCTTGTCTTAACCCGAGAGATTCATTCTCTAAATTTGATGTGCACAAGCTTGCTCGGCTTACTGAGATATATTCTGATGATTTCTCCTATTTCAAAAAGAAGGGTATAAAAGATCAACTTGAGTTATTTATTATTCATGTGAGAAGAATTGAGGAGTTTAGAGATTGTCATGATCTGGCAAGTCTAGCTGTAAAAATGGTTGAACTTGATAGACATACTGTTTTCCCATCAGTTTATCGTCTAATTGAATTGGCATTGATACTACCGGTAGCGACGGTATCAGTTGAAAGGGTCTTTTCAGCTATGAAGATTATCAAAACAGAATTGCGCAACAAGATGTCTGATGATTGGCTCAATTACTTAATGGTGTGCTACATTGAGCGAGAAATATTCAAAGGAATTGATCTTGAGAAGATCAAGAATATATTTCAAAACAAGAAAGATAGGCAAATGCAATTGCCTAGGCCGCCTAGGCGTGACTGAAGCTTCATCGTCACATGGTTAGTTGACTTTACTTGTATTTTCTATAGTTCTTTATATCCTAAATGCTTGTACTTTGTGCTTCGCTATCACAATGTCTAATGAACCATTTTGAGAGATATTACTTTACTATATATGTTATCAACTTTGCCCTACCTTAAATTTTTTTCGTCCTCCGCCACTGATTATACTATAAGTTATTGCTAAAAGCTAGCACTATTGAAAAAGTTAGCTTAGAGCCAATAAATAACTAATACTACTGCGGGTGTGCTAAGGCGTTCTCGCGTTTGCGCCGGAAGTTTCGTACTCTCTCCGGGCAGCCTTGTAAGGCGTTCTCGCGTTTTTGAGCTGGGCCAGTTAGGGTCGGTTTGGTTTCTACAAGAGCTTCTAAAATTCCAGTCAAATCGAATGTTTGGACATATACATGGAGTATTAAATATAGACTAATTACGAAACTAACTGCACAACTTGTGACTAATTTACGAGATGAATCTTTTAAGCCTAATTAGTCCATGATTTGACACCGTGATGCTACAGTAAACATATGCTAATGACGGATTAATTAAGCTTAAAAAATTCGTCTTGTAAATTAGCCTCCACCTATGTAATTGGTTTTGTAATTAATATATATTTAATACTCCTTACTAGTATCCGGGTTCCGATGAGCTTTTATGCCGAGCATTCAAGTCATGTGACTGATGACAAAGCATTTTTGCATGCACCAGTGATTAAAAGCTCGTTTTTTATGCGCCACGTCTTGATTTTTGCCCGCAGCCAACCAATTGTAAGAGAAAAGTATTCATGCCGAGGGGTGTTTGGTTCTCGCTAAAATTTAGTCCCTGTCGCGTAAGATATTTGATACTAACTTAGAGTATTAAATATAAACTAATTATAAAACTAATTGTACAGATTAAGATTAATTTATAAGATGAATCTATTTAGTCTAATTAGGTTCATATTTAATCTTTTTAATTAGTATCAAAATACCTAATATAATATCTACTAAACTTTAGCCCCTGAATTCCAACACATTGTTGCGGCCAGAACAACTACTTGAAGCAACAAAACCGAGTTATTAATTCAGCTGACATCCTCCAGCAGCAGCAGCATGGGAGAGGCTCTTAGTTTGACCTTGATTTTTTTAAGAAAAACTTAATAAAAAATGCGACATAATATATCTGGTATATATAGAAAAAACAATTGCTACTATAAAAAGATGAACAACTTGACACAAAATGTGCGACCTTTGTTTTTTTTAAAATATAAGTACTTTTTATTATATATGATGGTGATGGCAAACAATTGGCAATTTTGCGACTGTGCATAATGAGCATGGGCAGTTGAGTTTGTTCATACGTATATGCGATATATATTCCCGATTCTCGTACCAACAAAATGATCTGGGGATTGGATATTTTCTAGTTGTCCTGCACACGGCTGTGCTTGATCGCATTGTCGTCCATCCCTGCATTTTTTATTTAGTATTAATCCTTTTTGGAAACAAATTAAAGCCATCTTATCCGTGGAAACCAAAATATTTATATATAGCTAGCTCGCATTTGAGTTAGGGCGGTTAGCACCTCCTAAAGCTTAGTTAGCTAAATCTAGTCCTATTTAGTTACTTTTTACTCAAATACTATGAGTAAATGGGACTAAACGAGATTTAGCCAACTAGTCACCAAAATGTTAATAAAAGGGACTAAAAACCTCTCTTAGTCTCTTTTAATCACCAAAACTAGACATCCAGTGACTAAAGTTTAGATCCTGATTTAGATAAGTAAAGTTTAGAAGGGGAGGTTCTTAATCAGATC
Organism: Miscanthus floridulus; assembly: GCF_019320115.1. Classification (NCBI taxonomy): domain Eukaryota; kingdom Viridiplantae; phylum Streptophyta; class Magnoliopsida; order Poales; family Poaceae; genus Miscanthus; species Miscanthus floridulus. Next base: position 63,076 of record NW_027097060.1, on the reverse strand, counting down.
CCACACTAGCTTAGGTAACCCAAGCTAGCTATGCATATATACGATGTATATGGCGCGTGAATGAATGAGTACAGTGCATGCATCCCCTGGTGCAGTGCCCACTACGTACTGCTTTGTTCCCTTGCTTGGATACTTATCCACATCAGCAAAGGCGTGTGCCTGGCCACGAAAAAGATCCCCAAAATCGTGGCCACATCTTTTTCTTCTCCCGCTTGCGGAGCTAGCTGAGAGCTGCATGCACAACACCCAGGGCCGCGAACGAACCAAACTCCATCGATGGCTTGCTAGCGGCCAAGCAACAGAATGTGGCTGGCTGCGGAGCATCCATCCCCTTCCCCACAACTCCTCACAGGTACGGTCTCGACGGCGCCCCTGGCGGCCCCTAGCTTGCTAGATCTCTATCAGTATGTGTGTCTGCATGCATGTAGCCGGCCGGATGGACCTCGCATCGATCCGTAGTGCAGCCGGAATAAGCTACGACCAAGCCAGCAGCTGTTCACATCAGATCACATGCCATGGCCATGCGGGAGGAGACCAAATCCCGGTGGCCAACCAGCTGGTGGCATGATGCAGCTCGCTAGCTCTCCTTGGACTATTTCCGGCTGATGGCCTTGTGCCCCGAATTTTTTTTATAATTTAGCCGTTTTTTAAAAGTTTATCATAAATAGACCTCTGGAGGAAAGATTTCAGAAAATGGATCCTTAGCTCGGCGCCATTGATGCTGGCGCCGAGCTAACACGTCTCGGCGCCAGCGTCCCTGACGCCGAGCTCCTGGGCTCGGTAGGTGATATGGCAAGAGGCGCTGGCGCCGAGCTCGGCGCCGTAGATATTGGCGCCGAGCCTTCATTACCAATGGGCCCCACGCCTCTCTTCCTCTCCCTCTCTCGCCCTAGCAGAGCAGAGCCGAGCTTCGCCGCCGCCGCCGCCGGCCGCCCTCGCCCGCGCCCGCGCCCTTGCCCGCGCCGCGCCCGCGCCCCGATCCCGCCGAGCGCCACCGCGGCCGCCCCGAGGCCGCCCCGCGCCGTGCCACCGCGGACTGCCCGCGCCCCGCGGCCGCTGCGCCTCGGTGTGTAGGAGTGCCGCACCCCGCAGCCGCGCCACACCCCCGCGCAGCGCCGTTGCCCACGGCTGACGCCCGCGCCCCGGTCCCCTCGCCGGTTCCTGCGCCCGCGCTGCGCCCTCTCCTCGCCTTGGCCTCGCCCCGCCTTGCCGCCCTCCACCGCCGTCCTCGGCCACGGCCGCCGTGCCTCCCACGCCCGTCGAGCCGAACACGCCGCGCGGAGCCCCGGGCATCCCACGCCCGCCGCGCGCCACTGCTATCGTCGACCGCGCCACCGCCGACCCCGCCACCTGCAGCGGCCGGCCGTGCCACCGCTGGCCCGGATCGTCGGCCTGACCCACGCCCATCATCCGCTGCGACTCCGTCGACGTCCGCGGATCAGTCGTTGGAAAGGTAAAAATTATGAATATGCAATGTACCTACTTAGTTGACATTTATTATTTACTAGTTAATGTGATGACTTAGGTAGTTGATTTAGTTAGTGATCTAGTGAGATATATATATAGATAGATATAAACATAGATACATAGGTACATAGATATAGTTAGATAGCTACTTAGATATGTAGTTACATATTTAGTTAACTAAATATGATCTAACTATTTAGTGAGTACATTGTATATATATACGTAGTTATTATCTTATTTACTTAGTTTGTAGTTAGAAAGTACTTATTAGGTACTATCTATCGTCTAATTTGGACTAAAGGACATGTGTTTCGTTACGTGTTTGAACTAGATGGACAACCTAGTGACCATATATCATGGAGGCACCGTTGAAAGTGATCGCTATGGATATGTTGAGTTTGTTGACATGCAAAGCGTGCCTGTGTTATTCAATGATAGGCCTTCATTTAGTGAGATGATTGCAAGGGCTTGGGAAGAGCTGCATTGCCTTGGAGATGATGGCATTGCAGTTGATGGTGTACTACACCTAGGTTCTCCTCCCAACATCTTTAGGCGAATGATCTCAATTGGTTGTGCGGATCAGTGGGAGAACTATGTGAGATCGGCTATGAAGAGCCAGCTGCAATATTTGGATGTGGTTGTGCGTCGGGTGTTAGTTGATCCCATCCCTCATGGGTTTACCCTAGCAATGGATCATCAGGCACACATCGACCCTCCCGTTCTGGAACCTTATCTGCATGTGGAGATTGCACCTATGGTTCCCGATGCTCAATCTGCCCCTAATGCGGTAGTTGGAGATGGTTGTCAGACTCATGTTTCCGTGGCAGATCCTCCTTATGAGATCCTTTTGACACAGAATCATCAGAGTAAGTGTCTTAACCACATGGTTTTTGGGAGCTTACCCCGTTCCTTACATCTATTTCTTTCATTCTTTCCTCATTTCTCTACTGATGTTGCAGGAGACATTCCTAAGAATGTGGATGTGCCCCCTGTTGCTGCGCAAGTGCACTTTGGAGATGGATTCTGTAGCTCCAATAGTGTTGAAATTATGCATGATTCGGAGTCATATGAGATGGCTAGGGCTCTTGATTCTGATGATGATCGCCCTGTTGGAGAGCTGACAGAGAGTGATGTTGAGATGATGAGGCGTATCTTTCTCGGCCGTTGTGATCCCAGAGTTCATGAGTTCAGCGATCTTGCTCATTTCGATCAGGCGTTTGCAGAGGGACGTGATGATGAGCTCCTAGAAGCTCCTGAGGCCGGTCCTAACATGGTAATTGAGAATGGGAGGGTGTTCAATGACCTCCCTGCTTTGAAGAGGTGGTTGCAGGCTTTTGCAGTGATACGAAAGAGACCTTACAAGGTATTACATTCATATGCAGAGCGCCGTTACACAGTTGTGTGTGACAAGGAACGCTATCCATGAAGGGTTTGTGCAAGGAAGCAACAGGTAACCGGAAAATGGAAGATCACAAAAGTTGTCGGGCCACACAATTGTGCTGACCATGAGCTGACACTAAGGCATCGACAGTTGACATCTACCCTCATTGCCAAGCGGTTGATGGGAATTTTGCAGGGAGAACCCAACATGGAGGTGAGGACAATTATCAGGACCGTTGAGGCGTTGTATGGAGGTTATGTTATAACTTATGGTAAAGCATGGAGGGCTAAGCAGCGAGCGTGGAAGATGATATATGGGGACTGGGAGGATGGGTATGAGCAGCTGCCAGTTCTTTTCAATGCAATCAAAGCGGTGAATCTAGGCATGCATTATGAGTACATCCCAAAACCAAATGCATGGAAGGATGGGAGGCAGATATTCTTCCGTGCTTTCTAGTGCTTCCCTCAGTGTGTCGAGGCCTTTAGGCACTGTCGTCCCGTCTTCTCCATTGATGGTACATTCTTGATTGGCAAATACCAGGGCACACTTCTTATAGCCATAACCTATGATGCGAACAACAAGTTGGTTCCTTTGGCATTTGCTTTGGTTGAGAAGGAGAACAATGATAGTTGGGGATGGTTCTTGAGGCTAGTCCGGATACACGTGGTTGGGCCTGGTATGGAGGTTGGCGTCATATTTGATAGGCACCAGGGCATACTTAATGCCACGCGAGAGCAGATAGAGGGGTATGCACCTTTGCACCATCGTTGGTGTACTCGGCACCTTGCCGAGAATTTACTCTGGAAGGATGGTGTGAAGGGCAACTTTGATCTGTTCTAGGAGGCTGCTCGATAGCTTGAGGACAAGTACTTTTAGGAAAAGTTAGAGTAGGTCAGAACCGCATCAAATGCAGAAGGTAGACAATGGCTCACATGTTTGATGATGGATTTGGAGAAATGGATGAGAGCTCACGACGCTGGTGGATGGAGGTATGAGTTTCAGTGCAGCAACATGGCGGAGTCATTCAATAAGTTGCTATTGGAGATACGTGGTATGCCCATGAATGCAATTGTTCAATTCACCTTCTATAAGCTTGTTGCCTAGTTCAACAATAGACACGCCCATGCATTGTAGTTGCGGAGTGATGGAGAGATATGGGCTCCAAAACCAAAGGCACACCTAGAGAAGACAAGAGAAAGGGCTGGCACACATGAGGTTACATACTTTGACCACGCCATAGGGACTTATCAGGTCGAGCATACGGGTGGTACAACGTTCGACGGCGAGGTCTGAGAGTCGAGGATACATGTGGTTGTCCTCCAAGATTTCAAGTGCACTTGTGCTAAACCAAGGCAGTACCACTTTCTATGTTCTCATTTGGTGGCAGCAGCTAGGCATCGCAACTATAATATCGAGAGGAGGATACCTCACGAGTTCAGTGTCGACATGCTTGTGCACACATGGAGCCCCCGCTTCATGCCTTTCCGGGACCCTGGAGAGTGGCCTCCATATGATGGGCCGAAGTACATTGCGGATCCAGCTTACCATTACAACAAGCGTGGATCAAGGCAGAGGATGAGGCACATGATGGTTATGGATCAGACACCTAGAAGAACGAGGCGTGGGAGAGGAACTCTATTTGTTACTGACCCCGAGCAGTACGAGTGCGGCAAGTGCGGTAGACTTGGCCACAATTCACGAAGTTGCCATTGGTAGATTAGTGAGGTGCGACTATTGGTTGATTTTATTATTTTATATTTGTCATATTTATTTAATTAATTATGCATATCTCAATTTATGCTTGTATTTGTGTCAATTACTTATACATTTCTAGGTTCATGTTTTATTGTATATTGAAATTCTAATTCATTCACTTTTTTTCTAGGATGGAGCAATTCCACCTGCTTGACCCGACGTACGAGGCGATCCACCGAGGATGTCTCATAGCATTGGGGCAGGTAATAATCTATAAGTTTTGTTCAAAATTTGGTGAGCGTACATGTGTTCGTGAAGTAACAGGAGACTATGTTTTATTCGATGCAGGACCTTCTACTCCTTCGTCCTAGAACCCACAGTGGGTTCTTGGACATGTGGTACGATGACAGATACACTCATTTCCTGCAAAGAGCTGGCCTAGATGTCATCTCTTTTCAGGTCCATCGTGGGTTGCCCAAGTTCAACTCAGTGGCCATAACTGCGTTGGTTGACAGGTATTAAATTGAATCATTGCCTCCATTCATGGCCATTTGTTCATGCGATTGACTTTTTGGCAAGTAATCTTGCTTTGTCTTAAAATATAGGTGGTGGCCGGAGACTCACAGCTTCCACCTACCTTTCGGGGAGATGACAGTCACACTCCAGGACTGTCAGAAGATGCTAGGCCTAAGAATTCACGGCTACCCAGTCACCGGGCAGTGCAGGTCAGAGGGCTAGAGAACATGAGTGGAGGCCTTCCTTGGGCATGAGCTTGGCGAGCAAGGGGCTCGCACTTCTGGAGTTCCCATCTCCTGGCAATAGGAAGAGTTCGCACAGTGCCCTGAGGAGGCAGATGAGGAGACAGTTGGGTACTACTGCAGGGCGTGGATCCTACACCTATTTGCCTACGTTCTCTTCCCTGATGCCATGGGTGACAGTGCGTCCTGGATGTGAATCCACTGCCTCAGTGACTGGGACCAGGCGGGTCACTACAACCGGGGCTCTATAGTCTTGTGTTTTCTATACCGGCAACTGTGCGAGGGGTGTCGTCGATCTTCGTCCAACCCGTCACTTGGTGGATGCGTGTACCTGTTACAGCTGTGGATGTGGGCTCATCTTCTAGTTGGTCGTCCAGAGGTTCTGGCTCATCGTGAGTGGTTCCAAGGTCAACCTCCAAGTCGGCAGCCGACGTGGGCGTACCTTTGGGACCAAGTCAGGGTTCCATACGCGAGGTTAGACCAGGCGTACATTGAGTTCACGAATGAGCTAGACACGTTGATGGTGTCTAGTGTAAGTAAATTTTATTTTCCATGCTAGTTTGAAAAGGATTAGTATACCTTCTAACATCTTGTTTGGACATGTTGCTAGTGGAGTGGGAGCCGTACGGTGGAGAGGACGCACTCCCTTTTCAGTTGAGCAATGTTTGTGGGTTCGACGACGACTTCTATAGGATGAGGTGCCCTCTAATCTGCTTCTATGCTGTTGAGTTTCACCTGCTAGATAGGGTTGCACGCCAATTTGGAGTGAGACAGCTTTGGCCTATGGCTCTGTTCTCGACTGGCGTTGACTTACACAAGTAAGTGTTTTGATATTTCAAATGTCTCGTGATGGTCCATTTATATTAATATGGTGACATGTATATGAATTCAAGTAACGATGACATACATGCAGGTTGGATCGTTAGAAGAACAATAAGATTTTTGACTGGGAGAGGCACCACCAGTCCTTCATTGAGCAATGGGAGGAGATGCACGACAACGTGGACGACAACAACAAGCCGCACACGAACCGTGAGTTCAGGCGGTACCAAGCTTGGTACCAGCGTGCGACATGTTGTAGGCTGAGGGTATAGTGGATAGAAGATAACTACGCTGACATCGAGTCCTCCAACGATGAAGACACGGCGTACGACCAATCGACTCGTGCAGGTGGAGGCAGGACTGATCTTGGACAGAGTGGTAAGCCAATTGCCTTATTTTTCTACGTTAAGTTGCACAACAGTACATTAGGTGTTCTTGGACTGACATTAGGAGTTATCTATTTTAGTTTGTGCCACTTTCGAGCCGTATCACCCTTATAATAGGTTAGATTCTTGTACAAAAGAAAACAAAACATATTGCTATCTGTTCAGAAGTATTATTACTGAGAACTTTGTTGCAGGGCAATACACTCAAATGCTCAGTTGAAGAGATTGAGCGCATTCGGTCGAGAGTCAGGGACGACTACATGCTTGGCTTCCTGGATGTAAGATTAAAAATATTCTTTCAAACATATCATTAATACGTTAGATTGTTTGAGTTAACATAGTTTTGTACAACAGAGGCTGCCACGTCGTCTACGCCGTGTGGCTGGTTGTTGTGGTTGCAGGACAGACACGATGCAAGACATGTATGTTCCTTCCGCAGGTAGAGGAGGCTTGGGTTCCTCTAGCCAAGCAGCTACAGGGGACGAGGACGAGGAAGACGACGATGACGACGACGTGGACAAGAGGCACGAGGAGCTTGGCCCCTCTTAGCTCGATGATGCTCCCTCGACTCATCCTACACCACCTCTAGGCACTAGGCGATGCCGTTCGTGTGACCCTTACACTCCAGGTACGAGTGCTCTCAGTCATAAGGGTAAGGGCAAGAGTAGGAGGCAGTGAGGGATGTGGTAGTTGTTAGTATGCACTATTATGGATTTTGTATTTACTTTTCTGTAACTATTTGAGACTGTATGGACATTGTGGACTATTTGGACTGTACAGGACATATTATGTTGGTTGTGATGTTCGTTGTGGTTGCATTTTACTCCTTGGATGATTAAATGTTTGGAATATATAATGATGTCTCTGTTTGTAACTGTGGATGCTCCTAAAACAAGGAAAACTCTTGCAAATTTTTCTGTGAATCATTAATCATACTACACTGCTAAAAAGGCACAAATGTAGTACACAGATTAACTATAAATTTATTAGAACATGTATAATCCAAACGTATCATACATACGCTTTGTAAATGAATCTAGGGTTATCAAGCAATAGTGAACGATTCTATGCTTTTTAGACAATAAAAATAGACTTTTCAGATACAAGGACAACAGCGATTTATCACATCACTGACATAGTACTGGCATGCAAGGAAGCACAACTCCACTCTATCTCCACCATCCATCTTATGACTAGTTTGATCCAAGGGCTGAGGTGAAGAGGCACACGGATCGCTGACATGGCACATTGAGAGGCCTCCATTCCTCCTCTCAACCTATAAATAACCACTCACTCCCTCTCATTCACACACACAACAAGGAAGAAGAACACTCCTCAGCATTTTCTTTCGTTGTAGTACCAATGTCTGGAGAGTCATCCAGAGGGAGAGAAAAGGGGAAGGGAACTACCATTAGGTGGGAGGGTCCTCTTGGTCCCGATTTCTTTGAGGAAGCTCTTTATGAGAGGTTCCCAGTTGAGAGCAAAAGTGAGTTCACCAAAGAGGCACCACTGAGCGGATACGATAAAAGGAAAGAAAAGTGGCCAAAATGCATGCATGGTGAGGACTACCTAGTGTAGATGTTCACCGAGGGAATAGATGGAGGTCGCCGTTTTCTTCAAATTCCCGCGAGCATGGGTAATTGCTATTACTATTTGTTTCTTCAATATGTTTCTCTTGTATATAACTTACACGACATATTTATTGTAGTCTTCCTTGGCTGAAGAAAATTGTGGGTTTAGTAGGTGGGTCGATCCTCGATCTATTTATCCACATGCGGAGTACATCTACTACCTACAGTACCGTATCTTTGATCTAGAAAGGGAAGTTAGCAACGGTTACAAGGACGATGGACAGGACGACAACAACAATGGTGCCGATTCACATGAGACACTCTGTAATGATCCATATTGCACCTGCCCTAACCACAAGAACAAGGGGCCTCCCCGTCACCCCCGCCACCACCAACAACAACAACGGGAGGCTACTATGGAGAAGGTGCAGCATAATTTGCTATGTGGCCACACTACTAGGATAACTTTATTTTTTTTACATGCCACATCTATGTGTTTTTCACACTCTGTATCCAGGTTCGGTACATGTTCTTACATGCCATTTTATGTGTTTCGTGTATTGAATTATATAATGTCGTACGTCGTTAGGTTTTATTTGCAGCACGTGTTCACATTTCAATACGTCTGTAACATTAAGCGGAATATTGAGACCATAAAAATGAAAACAACCATATAATGAAAAGTTCAATACTATGTCACATTAAACAACATAATAATACTAGAAGTACATGCCGACAGTACACATAGGGGCAAATGCACTTCCAAATCCTTAGTCTAAAACATACTGAGTAAGCAACTCATTATCTGAGTACCAATCCTCTACTATAACCCTATTGCTATGGCTAGGCTCACCTGCTTTGCTCTGGCATGCCTGTCGCCTGTAGTAAGCAGCCTCTGCTTCATCTACGGCCGCTGCGGCCTGAGTGAAGAACGCGTCGTCATCCTCCTCCGCCTGTAAGCCTGCCTCTGCTAGACCGATGAGCTCGCTCAGTCTGCCAGTGTCTTCCTCAACCTCCTCCACCTGCAAGCCCGCCTCTGCTAGAGCGATGAGCTTGCTCAGTCTACCAGTATTGTCCTCGGCCTCCTGTGCCTGCAAGCCCACCTCTGCTAGAGCAATGAGCTCACTCAGTCTGCCAGTGTCGTCCTCATCCTCGTCCCTCTCATCAGACAACACAATCGGTGATTGAACGATGCGACCAACTCACGATCTATGCTCATCTAACTTCTTATCCTCATACCTTGCCCGAGCCAGCTCTGCGGCATATTCCTCGCTGCAACCAATCTCTTCATGTATGAAATGCAATTAGTTAGCAACGCGATTATATTATATTTAAAATCAGGCAACGAAAAAAATGCTTTCAAGCACTCACTGGCACATAATGCAACAACATGCTCGTTCAAGACCTGCATCTGTACTCTTGCCTCCTCCCTTGCCTCATTCCGTGCCCTCTCCTTCTCTAACGTCATCCGTCTCTCCAATCCCCATTTGTTAAGCCCAACATCGATCGGGTTATAAATACCGCGTTGTCTAGCAAACTCACGCGTCTTTTCTTTGTGATGTTTAACGAATAGTTTGACGTAGTCAGGTCCATATCCCGTCTTTCATGCAATTACTTGCCTCTTCTTCAGTTCATCCAAGAACTTAGCTTGACCATCATAATATTCCCACCTGCATTTCCTAGTGCTCTGTTCAAACAAAAAATTATATCATATATGTCTTTGCAAAAGAAACAAAATACAATTTCATGTTTACCACAAAAATAACCAACCTCATCATACTCAACCATATGACCACAATAATGTCCTATTCCAAGCTCCGAAGGGACTAGGCCATAGTTGGATTTAACACCACATTCGCACATGACAGGAGGTGCTTTGTAAATTACCCTTTCTTTCTTCTTTTCCTTAACCTTTCACGGTTCTTCCGGCCATTAGTTCTTAGGACCATACAACCACTTCTTGAAATAACACTTCGCCATTGAAAACACCTAAATAAGTAGACATTAGTACATGAACACATATAGCTCAATATTTCAACACATACACTTTGCACTTACTTCATGCTTGTTTGGACACACAAACTCCAATGTATTCTCAGGGTTTATCACAGCTCGATCTCCACAATCGCATAGAGAAGGTTCCTCGAGTCATCTAACTACGGCTAGGTGCTTCTCCTTAGCAATCATTGGCGGAGGGTTAGGGGGTGGAACCCACCGCTTGAAGTGCTCACGTGGATGTCTCCCTCTAAACCAATCATCAAAAAGGAGGTACCTAGGATCAAACTTGTCTGCACTGTCGATCCACTGAAAGAAAAAGCACATCTTATAGTCCTACACAACGAGATTCCAACAAAATATTAGTACCATACTTACACAAATAAAGAAAAAGGATAGTGAAAATAATTTCTTACATTAAAACGACTGCATGTATAGAAGCAACGCGCCGCTGTGTCCGGATGTTTCGGTTGAAAAACATGGGCCAGGAAACCACAGTCACAGTTAGGGACAGGGAGGTCAGGAGGGACGGGGGCATCTTTGCTAGACGCGTCGGGGTATAATTCTCGAGGACGACCCCGTTTTCGCCAAAACTCCTCCTGAAACATTACTTGCATTTAACAAAACGGATGTAATTTAACAAATATAAATCAAAACATCACAAATAAATATCAATGAGAACCATAACTACAATACAACCAATTTCTTTCTAAGAACCGAAGTAGTTAACATTAAACCCTAAACCTAGGGTTTCCCATTTGATGCACAACAATGAACCCATAATATAACTACATGCGCCTAGGTTTGCTAGCTTTTCCACGCCTTGGCATCATCCTACAGTTGTATAATACATATATTGAGGGATATAATGAAACTATAAGTGATGACGATTATTACGTTAAAAAATCCGACTAATATATACCGAATCGATGCGAAAAAACTAAGAGGGGAGCGAGGAGACCTTGCTCTCGAAGATTTACGGATCAAATCAAAGTTTCCAAGGTCCAATATGCCGATTTGTGAGGTAGGGTGAAGTGGGGAGAGAAAAAACCCGAGAGGGAGGAGAAAGAAGAGGAAGAACGCTCGGGCAGGATGGTTGGGCCGGGGTTAAATGGCAGGGAGCTCGGCGCCAGCCACTCTGGCACCGAGCTCGGCGTCAAGATCTACAGCGCCGAGCTCGGCGCCAGAGTGGCTGGCACCGAGCTCCCTGCCATGTCACCTACCGAGCCCAGGAGCTTGGCGCCAGGGACGCTGGCGCCGAGACGTGTTAGCTCGGCGCCAGCATCAATGGCGCCGAGCTAAGGATCCATTTTCTGAAATCTTTCCTCCAGAGATCTATTTATGATAAACTTTTAAAAAAGACTAAATTATAAAAAAGTTCGGGGCACAAGGCCATCAGCCGGAAATAGTCCAAGGAGAGCTAGCGAGCTGCATCATGCCACCAGCTGGTTGGCCACCGGGATTTGGTCTCCTCCCGCATGGCCATGGCATGTGATCTGATGTGAACAGCTGCTGGCTTGGTCGTAGCTTATTCCGGCTGCACTACGGATCGGTCCATCCGGCCGGCTACATGCATGCAGACACACATACTGATAGAGATCTAGCAAGCTAGGGGCCGCCAGGGGTGCTGTCGAGACCGTACCTGTGAGGAGTTGTGGGGAAGGGGATGGATGCTCCGCAGCCAGCCACATTCTGTTGCTTGGCCGCTAGCAAGCCATCGATGGAGTTTGGTTCGTTCGCGGCCCTGGGTTTTGTGCATGCAGCTCTCAGCTAGCTCCGCAAGCGGGAGAAGAAAAAGATGTGGCCACGATTTTTGGGATCTCTTTCGTGGCCAGGCACGCCTTTGCTGATGTGGATAAGTATCCAAGCAAGGGAACAAAGCAGTACGTAGTGGGCACTGCACCAGGGGATGCATGCACTGTACCCATTCATTCACGCGCCATATACATCGTATATATGCATAGCTAGCTTGGGTTATATATGCATAGCTAGCATGGGTTACCTAAGCTAGTGTGGGATCTGATTAAGAACCTCCCCTTCTAAACTTTATTTATCTAAATCAGGATCTAAACTTTAGTCACTGGATGTTTAGTTTTGGTGATTAAAAGAGACTAAGAGAGGGTTTTTAGTCCATTTTAGTCTGACTAATATATACCGAATCGATGCGAAAAAAACTAAGAGGGGAGCGAGGAGACCTTGTTCTCGAAGATTTACGGATCAAATCAAAGTTTCCAAACTCCAATATGCCGATTTGTGAGGTAGGCTGAAGTGGGGAGAGAAAAAACCCGAGAGGGAGGAGAAAGAAGAGGAAGAACGCTCGGGCAGGAAGGTTGGGCCAGGGTTAAATGGCAGGGAGTTCGGCGCCAGCCACTCTGGCACCGAGCTCGGCGCCAAGATCTACGGCGCCGAGCTCCCTACCATGTCACCTACCGAGACCAGGAGCTCGGCGCTAGGGACGCTGGCGTCGAGACGTGTTAGCTCGGCGCCAGCATCAATGGCGTCGAGCTAAGGGTCCATTTTCTGAGATCTTTGCTCCAGGGGTCTATTTGTGAGAAACTTAAAAAAAAGACTAAAATATAAAAAATTTTGCCTTGTGCCTCACCCTATGCAGCGGGTGTGGGTGCATTGCATGCAGGCATGCACCTGTTTTCGGGGCAGGAGGCAGGCAGCAGCAGTCGTCGTCCTCCTCCTAAATGATTGTTCTGGTTTCATTGATGTGCACCTGTTGTCGTACGTGGGTGGTATATATGCATACCCAACAAGATTGAAAATCTTTCATCCGTTTCGGACAGCTAGGCAGATCCAAGACGTAATATATATATATATAGCATCGAGATAATCGAGAGTACACATGCATGTCTAAATGATTGATTCTGAAAAGAGGGAGATCGATCGCATCCAATCCAGCAACTAAGGTTGTGTCATCTGAATATGTATCGTCAGGAAATTTAAACCGGTCGAGTGGCCGACGACATGATCGTTCAACCACAACAGACTCACATGTCTGTCGCTATCTAGTACTTGGGGTCCTGGCCTCCTGGGTGTTGGATCATCCCTGCGTGCTGCGCGTGTTCCGAATACTTCTTTTCACGGGATCGAGTGCTGCGACGGGTAGATTCAGATACAGCTAGACTGAAAGCTTGATCGATCTAGGGCTCCACGGACAGGGGAGAGTGAAAGCGCGAGTCACCGTCCACCGACAAAACCGTAGATCATTTTCCCTCTTCTCCTCCTGAAGAAGAGGTTCGTTCCAATGAGCCGTTGCTCCGGCAACTTGACGATCGATTCGGATTGAATGGCGAAATGACAGTATCTATCAATCAGATGGTTGGACTTTGGAGGAAAAAAGCATGGACGAAGACAAAAAAAAAACAAAGCAGTTCCACTTGTGGGGTGGGGAGAATAAAATCTGCAACACTCAATATTAACTCTTTTCTTTTCGTTTCATTTAATTTCATTTTTCTTTTTAACTAATTATTGGGGGTGGGGGTGTGGGGGGGGGGGGGGGTGGGGGGGGGGGGGTTGCGGAAGATACCATAAGAGCAATATTTCCTCTTTTATGCATGAATGGCTCAAAATTGTGCAAAGGAATTCATTATGTACTTTCTCCAATCATATCAATATAATAAGTCCACTAAGACATGCACCCTATCTTGGATATTGTACTTTAACCCGGCCTCTATATTATCTTAATTAATTCCAAAGAGTTGTATATTATAAAAATATCTTTATAATGTGACAAATGGTTTTCGCCAAAACCCACTATTTTACTATATAGGCGGTCAGAAAATAGTGGTCTCATGTGTAGTACACCAGAGGGCCTATAAATGATCTCAAATGAAAAAGATCAACTATAAAGTGTTAGGTATCTCGTTGATCACTACAATTTCTATAGGGCATGTTTCCAGCCGGCCAGAGTTCGAACCCCCACGGGGGCGGATTTGTTGGCCGGAGGAGGCGTAGTTTATCTACACGTTAAAAAAAATCCCCTCGTCTGCCCCACGCCAAAGCACAGGTCTAAGGCTAGTCCAGTCTTATGGGAGATACGATGCCACTGTGTATGGATGGGGCAAAGGTTCGGAGATTTTTTTGACCCGCGTGAGAAGGTCTTCTTCTTAAGCACAATGTCCGGGGGCTGTCCTACCCCCGTGGGTCAAGTTTTTTTATATAAATCACACATTTTCAAGGAGGTTGACAACATGAGCAACCACCTAGAAGAGATCATATTTTCAGCGGGCGGTTATCTTAATCCGACCCATCGCTGAAATTGATATAATTCTAGGAGCAGAGTTTACTTCATAGAACCGCCCCTCCAGGGCCGGTAGTTAAGCTATAATACTCCCGGACCTAGTTAGAAATGATTTGTTAAGTGAACCGTCCATAAAAAATATGAGAAAGTTGTCAAACAAATAAATCCTATTGTAGAAGTAGAAATATAGGGGCATTTTCAATTGTTAGGAATTTAGGTATTTTCATGTTAAAACTAGTCCAAAAAATTAACAGCAAAATATGATGACAAATATGTGCACGTGTGTAATTTTACTACTGCTCATATTAGCAGCAAATATGTTCATGAATAACATACTGATCATAGCAGAAATAAGATTGAATTTAACCAATTTGAGAATAGAGATATACCCAGGGGAGGGACTCATACTCAAAGCACCAGTGGCTCCATTCCCACTCATGGTGAGTTGCTCGAAGTCGCGGACCACAGTTGATGCAGGAAGATGTACGTATTGCCGTCTCTCGAACGTCCACCAGAAAGTAGATGAAGCCGATTCGAGAAAGAAGAAGCGCCACCAGGAAGAAGATGAAGATGTTCCGAGGAAGAAGAGGACGGGGAGCAGTCGCAAAGATGCTCCCCAAAAACCTGATCACCCGCATACACCCGAGCAGGTGTCCCAATGCAAACGCCGGTTTCGGAGGCCTGCTCTCCCAAATCTCCGTGCGCGCAAAGGATGGGACGGGGAGTACTCGGATGCAACTCGACAGCGACTTGGTGAGACGTGGTTTTGTGTCATGTGCACACGAACAAGAGGAGAGCGCCGCCTTATGTAGCCCCAGGGACACGAAGAGACAGATGTAGTGATTGATAAATGGTCATGAACACAATGTAAGTTACCAGTAACTGACATATAAATTGTTCATTTCTGGTAACCCACTAATCAACCCCGTTGATGATGGCATGAAGACCATATTAGTTACTAGTAACTGACAAATCAATTATCCATTACTAGTAACTCACTAATCAACCACTAAGTGTCCTTGAAACATCCCCTAATGCCTATTAAACGTCTTAAGTTTCACCTAGCATTAATCCTAGCTATGAAATTTCTTTTGATTTAATTGCTAAATGTAATTGGTTAATTCCAATTAAATCCAACGATCCCCACCAAATTTCAAAGCATAGAAGAAATGTCCTCAACTTCGCTATTGTTTAATATACCAGTGTTTCGGTGGAGACTTTTAAGTTGAACATCCACCTAGAACAGAGGTTACGCTTCTTCATAAATGTTCAATTGACTATACCTTCAATTGACTGTTTTGTGCGAAATAAGTTTCACCTAAGTCCTTTACTGGTACAAGGCTGCCTAAAGCATCCCCTCTGGTTGGAGCATATAAGTCATACTCCTGGCCCATTCATGAATATCTAGAGATCACCCAAATCTCATATACTATGACTAGCAGTCGAACTCACAGAAGTATGTTTCTCAAAAGATGTTCTGTAGGACAACATCTTTGCTTAAACAAACCACTTTGAAACACATTAAGGTATAAAACCAACCTGCCTTACAGAAAAGGAAAGAAGTGCATCTGACATTGGTTTAGTTAAGGGTCTTTCCTCACATCCTACCTCTGGCTTCACCAACCTACTTCACAGGATCTCCGATCACATAGAATAGGTTACCACCATGATAGACTTCATGTGGGTCTCAAGCCCATTGCACTCGATGCACTATCTATCACATTACGTGATAGTCCCTTAGTGAATTGATCTATCAGATTTTTAGACGTGTGGACATAGTCCAACGCTATCACTTCAAAGTTTCTCAATTTTCTGACAGATTTTAATCTCCGCTTAACGTGACTTGTGGACTTCATGTTGTCCTTAGAACTGTTTACCTTAGTTATCACAGTTTGGTTGTCACTGTTCATAGAAATAGCCGGTATAGGTTTCTCTACAACCGGTAAATCCATAAGGAGTTCACGAAGCCACTCAGCCTCAGCGCCAACGGTGTCTAATGCTATGAGTTTTGCTTCCATTGTTGACTTCGGTAAAACGGTCTACCTGCAAGATTTTTAGGAAACAGCGCCACCTCCAAGCAAGAATACATATCCGCTTGTGGCATAAAGCTTATCAGCATCAGATATCCAATTGGCATCATAGAAACCCTCTAGTACTTTTGGGTACCCGGTATAGTGAATGACATAACTCATAGTACCTTTTCAGATAGTGCAATACTCTCTCAAGAGCACGTCAATGATTATCTCCTAGATTTGACACAAACCGGCTTAGTTTGCTCACAGCAAACGAGATATCAGGACTCGTAGCGCTAGCCAGATACATAAGTGAACCAATAATTTGGGAGTATCTCAATTGATCCCTTGCTATTCTTCGATTTTTCCTTAATAGCACACTAGTGTCATAAGGCGTAGAAGCAGGTTGACAATCACTAAACCCAAAGTGACTCAATACGTTTTACACATAGTAGGATTGTGAAAGTGTAATTCCACCATTGCCTTCTCTTAGTAGCTTGATATTAAGAATAACATCAGCTTCTCCCAAGTCTTTCATCTCAAAATTATTAGACAAAAGGTCTTTAACCTCCTTAATCACATTAAGGCTAGTTCCAAAGATCAGTATGTCATCAACATATAAACACAAGATAACTCCTTCGCCCCCACCATACCGATAGTATACACATGTGTCAGCTTTATTCACAACAAAGCCAACATATGTCAAAGTTCTATCAGACTTCTCTTGCCACTGCTTAGGAGCTTGTTTCAGGCTATATAGGGACTTCAATAATTTACACACCATGCCTTCTTAACCATTTGCTACAAATCCATCTGGCCGATCCATATAGATCTCCTCCTCTAACTCTCCATTTAGGAAAGTCGTCTTTACATCCATCTGATGAATGATAAGACCATGAGAGGCAACCAGAGAAAGTAACACTCGAATTATGGTTAATCGAGCAACAGGTGACTAAGAATCGAAGAAATCTTCATCTTCTTTCTAAGTATAACCCTTCGCCACAAGCCTTGCCTTGTACCTCTTAATTGCACCATCAGGCCTAAGCTTTTTCTTGAACACCCATTTGCACCCTATTGGTTTACACCCATAAGGACGTTCAACAATTTCTCAAGTTCCATTAGACATAATTGAATCTATCTCACTCCATATCGCTTCCTTCCACAAGTCAGCATCAGGAGATGAATATGCCTCTTCAATGGTTCTTGGTATGTCATCCACAAGGTACACAATATAGTCATCACCAAAAGACTTTGCAGTTCGTTGTCTCTTACTTTTTCGAGTGACTACAATTTCATCCTCCTCAGGATTGTGCATATGGGGTTCCTCAGAATGTTCTATCGGAATAAATTGCTTATGGGGAATTATAGGTTCATGACTAGATGTGCTATGCACATTTTTCATGGGAAATTCACTTTCAAAAAATGTAGCGTCTCTGGACTCCATGATAGTACCAGCATGCCTGTCAGATACACTAGAATTTATAATTAAGAATCTATATCCAATGTTGTGAGTAGCATAACCAAGCAAAACACAATCAATAGTTTTAGGTCCATGTTTGAGCTTTTTGTTAATTGGCACATTCACTTTGGCCAAACAACTCCAAGTGCACAAATATGAGAGATTTAATCTTTTCTTTTCTCATTCTTCAAATGGTGTGATTTCCTTATTTTTTGTAGGAACTCTATTCAAGACATGACACACTGTCAACATAGCCTCACCCCATCATTCCTTAGATAGACCCGTTGTCTCCAAAATGGCGTTAACCAACTCAGTTAGAGTACGGTTATTTCTTTCGGTAATCCCATTGGATTGTGGTGAATATGACGGTGTCCTATCATGAATAATTCCATGTTCTACACGGAATTCAGAAAATTCACTTGAAAAGTATTCTCCACCACGATTAGATCTTAACCGTTTAACTTTCCTCTCAAGTTGATTTTCTACTTTAGCTTTATAGATCTTAAAATAATGCAACGCTTCATCCTTTATTTTTAACAGATACACATAACAAAATCTAGTACAGTCATCTATAAAAGTCATGAAGTATCTTTTGCCACCTTTAGTCAACTCTCCATTCATCTCACAAAGATCAGAATGGACTAGTTCTAATGGTGTCAAGTTCCTCGCCTCCGTAACCTTATGAGGCTTACGAGGTTGCTTAGATTGCACACACACATGGCACTTAAAACCTTTAACCAAATTAATTTTCGAGATTAAATTCAGATCGGAAGATGCGATAGACAACCAAAATTAACATGACAAAGATGTGAATGCCAAATATTTGACTCATCAGGGATAATAGCATTGTTCACAATCTTATTACACATATCATCATGCAAGGATAAGCGAAACAAGCCTCCACAATCATAATATTTACCAACAAAAGTTCCATACTTTGACAATACACATTTATTGGCCTCAAAGACAATTTTATAACCATCTCGACAACATTGAGAGCCGCTAGCTAGATTCTTTTTATGGAGGGGACATGTTGCACGTTCTTCAACAACACCGTCTTTCTCGAAGTGAACTTCAGAATAATTGTACCAACACCAAGAACATGTGCATGGGACCTATTCCCCATCAGCAAGGCTCCAGTCTTGCCGACCTGATAAGAAGAAAATAAAGAAGCATAAGCACACATATGAATATTAGCCTCAGTGTCCATCCACCACTCAGGCGAATGACAAACTGAAAGAACAGTAGGTAAAGAATTACCATACCCAGATGTTCATCCTTCAGCCTCGCTAATAACCATGTTTGCAGATTTCTTCTCTTGCTTAAATTTAGGCTCTGGGCACGAACTTGCTCAATGCTCATCGCTCCCGCAAATAAAGCAACCACCATCTTTGTTGTTCTTTTTCTTCTTAAAAGTGGTTGTTTGTTTAGGCTTCGAGTTGTTCTCTTACTTGTTCTTCTTCTTATTATTATTATGAGATGCATTTGAATTTTTTCTTCTGCACCATATTGGCACTAAAAGGCTCAACGTCTTTTCCATACGTGTCTTTTGCTCTCGCCCTCTCCTCAACATCAAGAGACCCAATAAGCTCAGTCACGCTAAACTCTTGTCTCTTGTGTTTTAAAGAGGTAGCAAAATCCCTCCAAGAAGATGGCAGCTGAACAATAATACCATCGGCCACAAACTTGTCGGGCAACACACATGGGAACTGTTCAAGTTCCTTAGCCAATGCCTGTATCTTATGAGCTTGTTCGACCACAGAACGGTTGTCAACCATTTTATAGTCAAACAGCTGCTTCATGATGTACAACTCACTACCGGCGTCAGAAACACCAAACTTAACATCAAGTGCATCCCATAAATCCTTGCCTGTCGTGTAAGGGATGTAGTTGTCCTCATACTTACTATGAAGCGCGCTAATCACGACGCCTCAAAACAGGTTATCAGCTACCTTGAACTTTTGCTCCTCCTCAGGAGTAAATTGTTCAGGTTTTCCCTGTGCGGCGTGATAGCAGTTCATAGCAGTTAACCACAACACTATCTTAGCACGCCATCTCTTGTAATTTATTCCATAAAAAACATTTGGCTTCAAAGCAGCAGCAAAACCACTAACAAAAAATTATCTAATATCATGTTTTTGAATTGTTAGGAATTTAGGCATTTTCATGTTAAAATTAATATAGAAAATTAATAGCAAAATAGTGATGACAAATATGTGCACTGTGTAATTTTACTACTGCTCATATTAGCAGCAAATATGTTCATGAATAACATACTGATCATAGCGGAAATAAGATTGAATTTAACCAATTCGAGAATAGAGATATGCCTAGCGGAGGGACTCATGCTCAAAGCACTAGGGGCTCCATTCCCACTCATGGTGAGTTTGCTCGAAGTCGCGGATCACAGTTGATGTAGGAAGATGTATGCAATGCCGTCCCTCGAACATCCACTGGGAAGTAGATGATGTCGATCCGAGAAAGAAGAAGCGATGCCAGGAAGAAGACGAACACGTTCCGAGGAAGACAACCAGCAGTTGCGAAGACACTCCCCAAAAATCTAATCGCCCGCACACACCCGAGCAAGTGTCCCGATGCAAATGCTGTTTCCGGAGGCCTGCTCTCCCAAACCTCCGTGCACGCAGAGGATGGGACGGAGAGTACCCGGATGCAACTATGACATTTGCATCTCTGGGTTGCTCCACTGGTGGCAGCCAATTCCAACCGCAAGTGAATTTGTTTTTAAAGTAGGGGCGACGACGTATACACAGCTACCTAAAGTGAGATTAGATACTTTGGGTTTCCAATAACGGTTTCGAAGCGACGGCTTTACACAGCCACCGAGAGGCCAATATAATGCTTTTGCCGGCCTTATTCGATTCCATGCACACACACATATGGATGGTCGCCAGCAGAAGCAATGCAATATGTGGTTCCAAGTCCAAGCTTCTGCATGCCTGCACATTCGTTTGTTCTCTCCGTGCTGGGTGCACGTACGTACGCGCAACTTGGAGTTACACACACATATATATATGCTCCATAAATAGTGATGGAAGTGTCAATGTCACATGCATACAGTACTATTATTACGACGGCTAGAATCATTTATATACAATACGAACCTAGCTATCTTTTATTCTCGTTGACCAGCCACCCTGAAGAAAAATCATATGATCCACTGCTGAACTGGAATATACCTTCTTACTTTGAGGTGATCATAATCTTTTTGTTTGTTTCGTGAATTGACAACAAAGTGTTGTTATAATATGTGCTCCGATTGAAGATGCTTTAGCTTCCAAAAAAAGGTGTATTTAATTTACGTTGCATATATATACTTATTAGCTCAGCAAACATCTCGCTCATAATTAAAACCACAGGCATAATTTGTTTTTTTTTTTTTTGTTTTGTGTTGAGGAAACCACAGGCTTAGTTTGTACTCCGTATATAAAGAAAGAAAGAAAGAAAGAAAGAAAGAAAGAAAGAAAGCAACGAAGAAAGAAAGAAAGAAAGAAATAGCTGGGGGGCCCGAGGCAGAGCGTGTTGGGCTGGACCATTGTTAAAATCTTGACAGGCCCTGCTGGCCGTAATCACGGCTACGAATAGAAATGGGCCGGACCATCCGGTCATGTTTGGACAAACTGAGGCCTTTGGATTGAAGGAGAAACGCAGGAAAAAACTTTCAGTAGGATTCGAGATCCCGCTACCGTTCACTCCTTTGGATCGCAGGAAACGGCCGTAGGAGAAACTAAGGAAATCTTCCTGTACTGGCCATTGTAACATCCCAGATGTGATGTTAAAATGCCATTAAAAGCTTGACCACGAGCATCATTAAGCATAATCACCAAGTATTATGTCAATCATGCATTTCAAGTTTCATTTATGGCATACATGGTGTTTCATATGTTGCATATATAGTGTTTCTTTTGTTACATGAAATGTTATCTTTGTTATCAATTAAGGAACAAAAGATAACATTTTAAATAAACTTTGTAGTATTAAGTATGTGTTTTCATTTGGAATGAAAGATTGATGATGTTTTTGAATCAAGCATGTTAGATTTGAGCTTCAAGAATTGAATTTGAATGTTGTTTCCCTCAGTTAGCATTTTTGGCAAGTCCTGAAAAAGCAATTAAGTTAAATTTTTGGGGATTTATTAAATCAATTTTCATGAATAAAACTTGTCCAAATTTTGTTCTATTGCTTGGTATGGTGTTTGAGCTTTGGTATTGAGCAATTGGTTGATTTGTTTGATCACTGTTTAAACACTAATTAATTAGTTAAAGTTACTAATCAAAAATCAGTTTTACAAAACCCAAACTGAATTCCAGTTTTCAGTTTGAATGTGCTTGTGCTCTATCCTCTTGATCTCTCTCTCTGTCGACTTTTTGACATTAGTCATTAAATAAAAGTTGGATATCTCATGAAGATGAACAGCTTTTGTTTTTGGAGATGATCAAGTTTTTGCACGAAATCCAGAGAAAATGAGGGAGGAAGTTGAGCTATCAGTGATGAACAGTAACGCCGGGAAGAGCTGTCTGCCTGCTTCACCGCTGTGCGCTGTCCATCGCGCCTTCGCGACGTTTCTCCGCGCGTGGCCACATCTCCGTCTGCGTCATCGCTCGAGCAGGAGTTGGAGAAGCCCAGAAGCATCCTCCGCGCCCTCCGCCCGACGCGTGCCCTGGCCGCCGCTCGTTTGCTGGACGTGGACGCCGAGCCGAGCGGCCTCCCTTCCCTCGGCCTCTCTTTCTCTCCCTTTGCCGCTGCCTATGTCTCGCCTCCGGCCTTTTTCTCGAGCCCACAGCCACCTCCACCCTGCCATGCCATGCCTCTCCTTTCCTCACCCTAGCTCTCCCTCGCTCTGTGCTGTTGCTGCTGCGCGCGGCCGCGGCCACCATGGCCGCCGGCACAGCAGCGCCTGTCGTCCCAGCTCCTGTTTGCCTCCAATCCAGCCGAGCATCCCCTCGCCATCCCACGCCTCTTGCGCGCGCTAGCCCGGAGGAACCCAGCCAGAGATGATCCGCCGCCGCGGACGGCCGTGCGAGTGCCGCCACCGGCCGCCGTACGTGGCCAGGCGGCCACGGGTCGCTGTGAGCCACGGCTGGCCTCCATGCAGGCGCGTCCAGTCACTCCAACGCTTCGGTCAGCCCGCCCTCACAGCCACCGGCCGCGCCCCGGCTGGATTGCGGCCATCGCCGGTTGCTCTGCTCTGTCCCTGCGTGCTCTGCTCGTGAAGAAGAAGAGAGGGGGAAAAGGAAATAGAAACTCTTTCTTGGTTCTAGATGCTTACTAGCCAGAGACAAAGTTTTTCAGATCGAGGCTTGGTTAATTTGTTAAAGATGCAGGGTTCCTAGTGAAAATGTGTTTTCCTTTTTCATGTTAATCTCTTTTAGAAAATGCTATTATATGCTGATTCTTGCTTAATTCATAACTAATTCTAGAAGTATGCTAAAATTATTAATTTTGTTCTGTAGTCTTACTATGATATGCTCTATCCACGAAAAATATTAGTTGGTCATAATCAGTAGTTTTGTTATGCTTAAAAATTCCTTCTTTTAATAGAAAAATGCTCCTTGTGTAATTTTTGTAGACAAAAATATTAATTCTGTGATGCTGAAACTTTTTTGTGTAAGTTTATAATGTTCATACCTGTCCTCATAAAAACTTTGGTACTGTTTTGATAATTCTAACTTGGTTAATTAATTTAAGTATGTTTAAATGCCTTTTATTTATTTAATAATATCAAAATGATTTATATAAATTCTTGAATGATTTTGGTGTGTTTTGAGCATTGTGTGAAGACTTTGGAACATCTCAACCCAATTGTTTCTTGGTATCTTAATTATTTCCTTAATATGTTTATAATCAACTTGCTTTTATAATAATTAAAATGACTTAATTAGGTAATTAGTTTTATAAGTTCTTTATCATGATTATGAGTTAGGAAAGATGCTAATCACTTGTTGGTCCCTGTTAGTGTAATTACTTCCATGATAGACGACTAATTAGCTTAATAGTTAATTAACTTATACGCATTTACAATAATAGCCCTCCTCCTTTCGTGAAGGAAAGTTGTACTCAACTTAATTAATTTTGTTTAAAATTCTGTTAATGCACTTGAATGTCTTTCATCATGCATCATGGCATGTATTCTATCATGTTAAACAAATCATCATTTATTACTTGTAGTGCATACGAGAGTGAGAAGATTCGTGTCGATCAAGTTTCGGAGAAGGTCTATCTGCCAATGGTGTTGGAGCCAAGTCTAACTCGTGTGATCCTCTGTGGAACTAACCTTCTTTGCAACGCAGGTAAGCCCCAGAGCATAAATCTTTCTCTTAGTATTTACAAATCTTTATTATACCTTAAGTCTTTTGAGATGTGCATTAAGTAATTAGGAGTTGGTTGAATACTGTTGCTGCATGATTACCTTGATATTTAGGTATCCCTAGTGTTACCTTACTAGTATGTGTAGGCCGATATATCTTATGCTTAAACTTCGAGCCGAATGATGGTTTCATCACTCGCATGAAATAGGTTTTACCTTGATCTTCTCAACTCTAGTTATGGGTTGTGAACTACCTTGGTTATGATAATATTAAATTGAGACTGGGTGGGTAGCTTGCATCGAGAATGGAGCCTCATTGTAGTGCTCCGTCTGTGTCGATTGAGGATTGTTCGTTATTGGCCTGTGTGTGGTCGATATCTTATAGTAATGGCCACATACTCCGGTAAGCCTAATACCTCGGTTATTCTATTATGGGAAAGGACAACCGCGCACTGGGAGTGGAGAGATGGTGAGAGTAGCGTGTACCCATCCAGTGAAAACCGCTGGGTCGACACAGGTAGGTGGAGTACTGTATTCTCGGGTGGCGAGAATTCGTTCATGTTTTGTAGGATCCGAGTGAGGGTTGATATATGTAGGTCTAGGACCTGCATATGTCATATGGTAAGGAAACCCTAGCTGGACCAAATCGATTCGAATCGTCATGCTCCTCGGTTATGGAGACATGATCCTCTGACCAGACATCGTAGTTAATCAATTGAACACGGTACTTATGGATATGAGATGAAATGAGATGAGATGAGTAATGAAGTGATTGAACTAGATCAGGTGTAAACTGGAAACTATTGATAACTTAACATGAAGCTAAAACATTGAAAGTAAGGATCCACGCATAGTAAACTTTTCTGCAAAAGTTATTCTTGGTTCAAACTTTACTTTAAACCTGCATACCCTTTGCGTCTTTTATTTTAGTCGGGTAAGACTTATTGAGTACCCTCAAGTACTTAGGGTTTGTTAACCTCTGTTGCAGGTTCTGACTTATATTGATAATCAAGGTTATGTTATTGGGCTCGACATGATCTGGTCGTCTCTTCTATCTTAGGTGCTTCTGTAGTGCTACTCACCTTTCGAAACTTAAGTTTTTACATCAATATGTTTTGTAATCTAATACAGTAAGTCTTCCGCACTCCAATGTAAGTTATTTTTGTACCAAATGTTATAATGTTGTGGTAACGAGTTGGAAAATATGGATAATTTTGGGTTCCCGGAGGACATCCGACAAACTATTGGAGTTATCTGACTCTCATGTGCAGCAGTCAGAGGTCTTTAGAACAATGACGTATGTATATGGGCTATATAATTTAGGTGGTTCTGTCACAGCCATTCGAGACGAAAAATGGAGGAAAACTAACATCCACGCTGACCTCTTTTTCTCCATTCTTTCTCGCTGGATCAAGCACGTCGCTCGAGTGAGCTCATCGCAGTTCCTCAAGCATGCCATAGACGAAGCCAAAAGAAACTGCAAACAGAGCTTGTCGCGTTGGTCCAGCCGCCTGCCGCCGCTGTAACTCATCATCGTCGCCCGCCCGCCCGCCCGCCCACCCAGTGGCAACCAGTGCAAGGTCGAGGTCGTCGCCGCCCGCCCGCTAGCCGTGCCAGAGCTTGAGCGCCTCGTCACCCGGGGCCAGGGATGCCGCACCGTGCTTGCCGCTCGAGCTGCTTGCCGCACGGTAGCTCAAGCGCTTCATGCCGCGTCCGTCAGCTTGCGGCGCCAGCGGGTTCGCTCGATCGTTTCTGTAGCTTATAAGCTGGCTGACGCTGTTTTGTAGTGAGAGAAAAACACTATATTATAACTAAGGGTTCCCACGAGGTTGCTGCCTCGCGCGGTCACGTGCACGTCGTGCCTGCTGCTAGCCATGGACGCTGAGAGACAGGGCTTCAGTGAAACGAGAGGATGAAAATGACGGGGAAGCGGATAAGATCGAGCTTGTATAGTGGCATCGCACAGCTAGCTCAGGCTATGGTCATGAAGTACAGTGATTCTCTAGTGGCCCACTTGTAAGTGGCTTCTTTCTAACTACTTTTGCATTTCTTTCTAACGATGACATTACCAAACAAATATATAGGTGGCTAATATGATAGGAGTAGGTGATTTAAGTTTCCTAAGTTTTTCTTTCCTACGAACTTCATGTGTCCATCCAAACAACTACCACTCAAAAGTTTACTATGGTTTTTAATCCTCCGTTTCTCACCTACAATCCTATTCTATTCCTACATCTATCATGTTCCTACCTTTTCTCAATCCTGCATTTCAAAGGAGCCCTGAGCAAATAACGTGCTCACCAAAATGTAATATTTTATTTTTGTATAGTAGTATCCTCTCCTTTTTTTTGAGATAAATTCAGATATTATACTAGTGCTTTTATAACCATGCCTGTTGGCCGTAATCATGGCTACAATCGAATGGAAGTATTTATCTTTTAGGTCTTGTTTGGATATATATGTATTCACCTTAATTCATATGTGTTGGAGTGAAATGGAATGACTACGTTAATTGAGATAAATACATGTGCATCCAAAGGCTTTACAGTATCACAAACTATCTATTCAAGTATAGAGACTCTAGAATGGGGTAAGAATTCTGCATTTGCTATATGTAACATTTTTGTAAAGTTAGTGTTGCAAAACATATACTGTATATATATTTTTTTTCTTATAACTGAAAATCTGTTTAATTCTGCATCGCCCACCAGTGTCTTTTTCTACATCAGTTGCCATTGTTTCCCCAATAGGTCTGGCCGACCCGCGCGCCGTCGGCCGCAGTGTCGTCCACCTCCGCCCCTTCAACCGCGTCCGCCGCCTTGGCCGGCTCCTCATCGACCACCTCGCCAGCTCCCGGCGCCGGCATCCATCCCGTGGCCTCCCTCCCTTTCCCCTTGGGGTTGAGCAGCGACGCCCACATTGCGAGCTGCTCCTGCCTGGTGGTCGTCGTCGACCCGTCACCCTCGTACGACGGCCGCTGCTGGCGCCGCTCCCGCTCCCGCTCCCGCACGACCTCCTCCCCCTCGCTGCCCTCCACGGCGCCTGCGCCGCCCGCCAGGCCGCCGGCCCCGACCCACGGCACCGGCCTGTGTGCCCAGTACGCCGCCGCCGCCGGCAGGTGGTGGTGCACGCCCGCGAACGGCAGCCACTTCCCGGCCCTGGCGGCCGCCGCCGCCGCCGCGCGCCGCTGATGATTTTGGTGCCCAGCCGGCGCCAGCGCTAGCGCCGACGTCGCCGTCCCGGACGATGCCGCGGCCTGCCACCCCATCGGCCGCGCTGCGGAGGCGCCGTGGAGCACGGCGAGGAGGTGGAACGCCGTCGCGATGGCGATTGCGTTGAAGGCGCGAGGCATGTTTGGTGCAAATCGCAGTGGTGGAGCGGAGCACTGACCAAATGATGGAGCTTTATAAGCGATTTTATACCTGATGGTTGGATCCAAATGGTGAAAGCTTGGGAACAAGTGAAACAGGCCGTGCACCTGCCAAGGTAGGAGGAGGTGGTGGAAATGCAGGTGTTACTTGCGTCCCAGCTACTGCCGTCTTACCCATACCGGCGTTGACTGCCTGCCGTGCATGCTGCCGGAGAGGAACGTGGTTAGGTTGGTCATGTAAAGCGTCCATTTTGTGATTTTTTTTAATCTGTTGCTGTGTTCATTGCAAATTATAAGTCACTTAAATTTTTGTACTAAGTCAAACAAATTTCCTCTAACCAAGCTAAAAATGCACTGGCATCAAAAACCACTTCACTTTAAACCATGCTTATAGAAATACACAAATATCAAAACACCATTCTAGAGCCCGGCCCTGTTCGGCTTGCTGAATCTTGGCTGAAACTGGCTGAAAAACACTGTTCCGACTGAATCGTTGTGAGAGAAAAACACTGTTCCGACTGAAAAAACAAGCCGAACAAGTTTCTGGGTAAACCGAACGGGGCCAAAGACATGTTTTACACAACTTCCCGTGGCTCCGGCTTCTCTGCACCAATAATTATAGCAGCACTGTTCATAAGAGCCTTTTGTTTCTCTCCCAACAACATGAACGTAGAGCGAACGGGTCTCTAATTGAGTTGGTTAGATGGCTCTAGTAGCACCACTCAGGTCCTGATTTGACTATCTGTGAAAGCGAATTTCAGGCTATGATTAATTATATTCTTTCCAAACAACATGAACGTGGAGCCTTTAGAACCCACCATTTGTGGTTCCTTCGACTTTGGCTTATCCAGTACTGTAAAGAGGAGCCACACCACCAGTTTACACCTATATATCTACACCAGAAGGTTCCACTACAATAAATGTAACCTTCTACAGTGAATATACAACAGAGCAATTTATTATTAAATCATTCGGTTTGACAAATTTTGTAGGAACTAGTTTAGGTTAATGACGAAAATATATCATGCACCAATGATGTCAACCCAAAATCATCATAACCCACTTCATTGTGATATTTATCATGACTTTACGTATTTATCCATCATAATTGTATCATCCAAAATATACACTCCCTCAGTCCACAAAAAAATGTAGTTCTGCTTTTCGAGGAGTCGACTTTAAACTTTGGCTAAATTTACGTAAAAAAGTACTAACATTCACAATACAAAATACATACCATTAGATTAGTTATAGAATACATTTTCATAATAAATTTATTTGGAGACATGAATGCTAACATTATTTAATATAAATTATGTCAAAGTTGAGCTAGTTTGACCGGCACGGATTCCATAATTTGCATTCTTTTAT
The DNA here is from genome assembly GCF_019320115.1 of Miscanthus floridulus. Taxonomy (NCBI): domain Eukaryota; kingdom Viridiplantae; phylum Streptophyta; class Magnoliopsida; order Poales; family Poaceae; genus Miscanthus; species Miscanthus floridulus. Next base: position 34,215 of record NW_027097060.1, on the reverse strand, counting down.
GGTCGGAGGGAGTACTTCGGTATTGTGACATGTGTCCTAATGTATTTTCATTATTTCTATCTCCATACGTGCTCTAACACTACTAGAGTAATAGATTATCATTTTTTATAATTTTCTCACTATATTTTATGTATTCATGTGTCACATCTCAAAATATTTAATTTTTATGTGAATAGATGACATAAATAAAATATTGTATTTTCTTAAGTATTTAACAATTTTGTTCAAAATTTGGTTAAAGAAATGAATTTTATTTGATAAAATGTTATTCTATAGTTTAGATGTAACGACACAAAAAAAATCAAGTCATTATTTATATAAATGGTATAAAGACCTTTTTTTTCCTTCTCGTGTTGATGCATACAAGCTTCTATGAGCATGTAATAAAAAGTTCCAAAACCCAAACTGTTTATAAATAAGTCCCTAAATCTCACATCCAAGTTTCTTGGGCATCAATATATTTTTAGTAATTTTTCTAGAATTTGTAGATTAAGATTGTATATAGTTTGACTAATTTTGAACTCCCTAAAAGTTAATTTTTTTTAACTCATCGTAGCCATTGGGCCGAATCTTCTCACCTTGCCTTCGTAGGTCTAATGGGCTGCAAGCCGCCCCCTCTCCCTCTCTATTTCGCCTGCGAAAATAGCCATTAACGCAAACCATTTGAACGAGGAAAATCTCTTTTGACCGCCTGCAAAAGAACTGTGTAGTGGTGATTTATCCAATTTATTTTTCCAACGAACCTTCCCAAAATTGTATCTCATCCATTCAAATTTTGATTGACCTGATTCTTCTTTGTAAATTCAGATAAAATTGTTGTGCCGGGTAGCATACTTAAATATATTATTAGAGACCTAAATCGGACTAGGTGGGAATTTTACGGATCACCTACGTACTGTAATTATGAGCTGCATGTCGATTTGTCATGGACCAGGATTAAGATTAAGAAACTTAATTATATATAAGGTTTAGAGATCTAGATAGTTCACTTTCATAGTTTGAGACCTAAACAAAATGATGTACTAGTAATTATTAGTAGTTTAAAGACCAACTTTCTAATTGTTAATCTGATAGAATAGAACCCACACACGAGACGCCGGCTAGGATCTGAGGAGGGGCGGGCAAACCTTGGCCTGCGCGAACGTTTCACAAATCAGAATTGCATCCCTTATTAAAAAAGAAAAAAATCACAACTGCATCTGCTCACCGCCAGTCGGTGTCCGGCATGGCAGCATCATCGCCTGTCCACTGTTCCCTGACTAGCACGGCACCTTTTGCATCGGCAACATTGTGTCCCGTTGGTCCTTGAGGTTGAGGTTGAGGCTGAGGTGGAGATACGTCTAGCATAACAGGTGAACAATGCCGCATCGCCGAGTAGAAAGTTCATCGGCCGTGTCAAAGAAGTCCTGAAAAGTAGTCGAAGACTAAGGAGTCAACAGATTGGACTTTCGAACAAAGGGCCGGCCGGAAGCCACATATCCAAAAGCAATAATTGATCAGATGCAGTTTATTGCTATTGGAATTGAAAACACGCCAACAAAGAAAACGATGCCCATGAACCCGATATATAGCTCTGGTCTCTGGGATTTTCTTCAGTTTCTCCTATAAACTGCTCTTCGTCCAAATAAAAGCGTGTGCACATAACGAACTATTAGACTGCTTCTTAGATCACCAAGCAACTACTCTACCCTTCTGGTCATTTCTCAAAAAGCATCAATATTTCTTTGAGGACTTCAATTAGGAGAGAAGTATTGATCTTCAACATGGTACACGCATATCCTTCTACCGATGTTTCATGGCTTTCCCCTAATTTCTTCCCCTTGCGTGCTTCTTATATCTTTCCAAATTCGGCTGTTCAGTTATCCTATATGGTAGGGATTACTTTGGTGCCCGGACTGTGATTCTATGCAAATAACTCAGACAGAAAAGGGCAAGGCTGGGACAAAATGGTGCTGCTAGTCCATCATATCTCAAAAGGTTCCTCTTAAGAAGCGCCATCCAGAAATCATCTATCCAGCAGACAGCAAAGGTTCCTCTTCCTTCATCTTCATCGTAACCGTAAGTATAAAAAGGTCACCATGCGACATCTTCACACGTCGATAGCCATTCTTTTATTGCTTGGCTTCCTTTTCCACCTCAACGCTGTTGCCGGGCTCTCTACTGTGTCTTCCCCAATCTCTTGGAAAGTTTCAAATATGACAGGCGAAATAGCCATGGACAACGGATCTTTTATCCTTCCTGTTCTTGAACATAGCATCATGTCATATACAACTTATTTTGGCTTCTACAGCATAGATGGTAAATCGTTCATTCTCTCTATTGTGATTGATGGACCCCAAGCTTCAGTGATCTGGTCTGCCAACCCTGACGATGCTGTAAACAGTGGCGCCATCTTAAACTTCACCAGAGAAGGGAGCTTGCTCCTTCAGAATGACGATGGTACCACGGTGTGGTCCACCGCCACAAACAGCAAGTCAGTTGCAGGTATGGTCCTCGACGTGTACGGGAACCTAGTGCTCTTCGATCTGGTTAACACCTCTGTCTGGCAGTCGTTTGACCACCCAACTGATACCTTGGTAATCGGGCAGTCACTTTGCATGGGAATGAACCTCAGTATCAGAACCTCAAACACAAAATGGTCATCTGCCAGGATTTATTTTTCTGCAGAGTGGAATGGGCTGCAGTACTCTTTCAAACCAGCAGCCTTTACAAAGTTGTTTGAATCTGGTACTACACAATCAACTTGTTATGCATTTGCCAATGGTAGCTTTGGGTTTCCAGATAATATATTCTTCCTACCCTCTGCAAGATCATTACAATTCATGACGTTGGAGTCTGATGGGCATTTAAGGCTCTACGAAATGCAAGGAATCGTCCAAGACCCTCTAATGCTACTTGATGTATTAAGCAAAAAAAAAGAAGTTTTGTGATTATCCAATGGCATGCGGGGATTATGGTGTTTGCAGCAAGGGACAATGTTCTACCAAGTGCTGGATGCATACCCTTAAGAAGCCCCCTCCTGCGACCATGTGCAAGGCAACAAGCTAATACTACTCAACAATGTTTCGTACTTCAGTAACAGCATGTTCTTGTCATTTGCCACTTCAACTTCTGAAGATGTGTGCAAACAATCTTGCTTAGTTGATTGCTCTTGCAAAGCAGTTCTTTTCCGAACTAACAGCAATTTCAGTGATTTCCTTCCAAAAATCAACAATCTCAGTGATAGTGGTTACTGCTTGTTGTTATCAGAGCAAATGTTAATTTTGTTTGCAGAGGATTCATCAAATCATTTTTCAGCATTTCTCAAGATAGAAGGCAATCGGTCAGATAAAAGGAGGATCAGTATTGTTGTGGGCTCAATTGCAGGATTTTGTCAAATATCTATCTTAGTTTGTGCAGTGGTATGGAAAAACATAAAGAAAGACGAGGAACCACTCTTTGATGGCATACCCGGGATACCAAAACGTTCTCCTTTGATGAGTTAAAGTTGCTACTAGCCACTTCTCTATAAAGCTTGGCGCTGGTGGCTTTGGGTCTGTATTCAAAGGTAAGATAGGAAAGGAAACTATCGCTGTCAAACGCTTGGAGGGTGTCGAGCAAGGAATGGAAGAGTTCTTAGCAGAGGTCAAAACAATTGCTCGAATCCATCACTTCAATCTCGTAAGGTTGGTGGGCTTCTGTGCTGAAAAATCACATAGGCTTCTTGTGTATGAGTACTTATCCAATGGCTCTCTGGACAAATGGATCTTTCAACAAAGTCCAGTCTTCACTCTTTCTTGGAAAACTAGACGCCATATCATTTTGGCTATTGCTAGGGGTTTATCTTATCTCCATGAGGAATGTGAGGAGAAGATTGCCCATTTGGACATCAAGCCACAGAACATTCTTTTGGATGACAGATTCAATGCAAAGGTCTCAGACTTTGGACTTTCGAAAATGATAAACAGGGACCAGAGCAAAGTCATGACTCGAATGCGAGGAACACGTGGATACCTAGCACCCGAGTGGCTGGGCTAAAAAATCACAGAGAAGGCTGACATTTACAGCTTCGGGATTGTGATGATCGAAATAATTTGTGGCCGAGAAAATTTGGACGAATCACAGCCCGATGAGAGCATCCATTTGATAAGCCAGCTTCAAGAGAAGGCAAGGTCTGGTGAGTTGTCTGATTTGGTGGACAGTAGCAGCAATGACATGAAATTCCATTTGGAGGAGGTCGTGGAAGCGATGAAGGTTGCAATGTGGTGCTTGCAGGTTGATAGCAGCAGAAGGCCTTTGCTGTCAACAGGCCAAGGTGTTCGTTTTGGAATATGATCGGTTCGGCTAACACCGAGATTAATTACAAGCTTAATTAAGAGATAAGTTTTTGGTCCACCCACCTGTCATTTATTTCCAACTAAATAAGAAACTGCCGTGATCGGCGGCAACCCTTAGAATTCCAAGGGTTCGGCCCCCTGACCCATAGCGCGATTATAAATAAGAGAGGCGCCCCTGGCGTCACACTCTCTCTAATCCACGTGATTTTTCACGTAACCGATCGCTTAGGCGCTGGAGGGTTCGGGAAGGTCCGTATCTCGTCCAGGCCAGTGCCGGTGGCTTCCAGAAGGCCGCCGCTACCCGGCACGACGAGTTCATCATCTGCAGAGGGTTCCCAAACCCTCAGCCAGTGATCTACGTTCATCTACACCACCACCGACTACTACATCACTACCGGAGGCGCTGATGGCGACTGTACTATCTACTTAAGTTTTTCCGCAATACATGAGTTGTGGTCATGTGTTAGACTATGTATAAGATCATGTGTACATGTGTTACATGTTTTATGCTAAGATTAGATTCAACAGTTGGAAGGAGTGATGAGCATGGAGACCACACCTGACGGCACTTTTGTCCCTAGTTTTGCATCAAACAAAACCAATGTGGAGGGATCAACTTCTTCCTATGTGCCATCTGAGTCCCTGGTTACCATTGTCTCGGCTGGTTATTTTCATTTTAATGCATATCTTAATGTACATCTCCAGAAATTAAGAACTGGTCATATATGGATATGGCACTACTATCTACATTATTCTCTTTCATACTCATAGTATCAGGTGAGACTTCATGCTTCGCCAAGAGGTCAATGGTTTCGTCAGTATAATGTGTACCCTTGTTGTAATGACCAATCTGTGCTACCGCACGAGCTCTGTTTAGGCAGAGGCATGAAGCTGCACTGCCACACCTAGCACCTAGATGTTTTGTTAGGGTAATTTTACATAGAGATGTTTTGAGCTTGCTATATGTATAAAAGTCGGGCAAATTAGACAAGGATAAAGATGAACTATGATCATATATATTACTCGTGAATGCATGATAATATCATTTATTCTTAGAGCTCTTTTACAATGGTTGGAAAAGTACCTTGGTACCTCTATGCACTTTCATCCTTTTCTATTTTCTAATTAATTAATTGAGAAATATATTATAGAGGGTATTTTAGTAATTGAGGTTGTGATCTTCTGAAACTAGACGTAACCCTCTCAGTCCCTCTGCGGCATGTTCCGCTCGGCCGATACGCCCTGCTGGCCTGCCGCCCTGAAGTCTCGATAGGGTGCTGCCGACCCAGACGCCGGCGCCACGAGGCCCTAGACGCCGCTGCAGCCCGACGCTGCTCAGTTGCACTTCTTCATCGACCCCGCAAAGCAGAGCTCGGGCATCCTGTGTTAGGGCCATATCATCATGTTCCTGCCGCAGGGTCCGGTCTTCCTCCTCTCGCTCTTGAGCGATCTTTCTGTCCATGGCCTCACGTGCTTGCATCAAGTCAATGTCGAGTTGAACATGTTGGTAAAGGACGTTTGCATCCATGCTCCTTGCAGTAACATAACGTTGGATTAACAAATGAACCAATTCTTTTCATTAAATGCCTACACAATGATGTTGATTGGTTACGGTAAGTCCCAAAAGACTGCAGAAAGAAAATGCAAATGTATGACCAATTTTTCTCCTAAGAATCCTAAACAATGATGTGTGCTCACCTATAGCCACCTGGAACAAGAGGATCGGCGACGTGTGCAAAGGGCGGAGGAGCCAGGCGGCTAGGTGCAAACATACGAGATGAATGGCGGCCGTAACCTAGAATGGCTGATTTACCCTTATTTAAAAATAAAATGCAAAAATAAAAAACAGATCTTGCCCCCACGTATTTTGGTACTAGGTCCACCTAATTTGGTATTATCCCTACCTATTTAGTACCTCAGGTATTTTCAGTTGGGTACCTCCTATTTTTCTACCGTCTGATCTTGCCTAATGGATGGCCCATGTTTTTTCCAACCATTGTAAAATTTCTCTTATTATGGTGAAATTTCTTTTATCTAACATGACATTATTCTCAGCGGCCACAAAGTACAAACACCTAGCAAGATGTAGGTATCACCTAGGTACCTCTAGGCGCACCAGAGTCCGTCCGCCTGCCTAGCGCCTAACGCTTCTTCAAAAAGTGCACACTTAGCAACTTTAAGAGATAATAAGTATTAAAAATTTATGTATAAATTTGGACCAGCGACTAATTAAGATTCCTTACCTTTGCTGCTTTCTCTAATGTGCTCGTATTCTAACCCAATACTCAGATAGATACTTTCTATGTATCAAATTGTGATAGACATACCAATTATCCCAATTAATAGTTGTTCATTTTGCACTTTCATGCGTGTTAGGCATAGTAGTTAAGACTCCCTCTCATGTGACTACATTCTAACACAATACTGATAAGTACTTTCTTGTTTCCTTGCAATGTTGTGATAGGCTTTACTTACAATTATTTATCTACTTTTTTTTAATCCTAGTTCACATTTTTACCCATTCGTATCGCATTTACACGTGTGTTTAATTTTGTATTCAGGTAATACTTTCTTTTGTGTTTGTGCTCTAATAAAATATTCATATAGATATTTCCATATATTTATCCTCTTACGATAGACTTTATCTACCAATTAAGTTATATAGTTATCCATCACATTCATATTCCACATTTGCATCGCATCTTCATGTGTAATCAGTGTGTTTTAGATGAAACCTTGGATTTAGCTGTGTATCCAGCTTGGAAATCAACATGCTCATCTTTATGCAGCATATATAGTCTGCATAGAGTCCAATTGGTTGCTTGCATTACAACTGCATTGCATTAGGGGTTATGTTTATGTAGCATACCGTTAATCTGAACAAGGCTATGCAATTTGCTGGTGTCTGGTTTGCAATATACACTATTATGCACGTGATTGGTTTTTTTGGATAGCAAACTGTAAACTGTTATCCATATGATTGTTTGCCCCCAACCTGCAATTGATAGTTTGATCAGAGAACACAGTTGCCGCAGTTGATAATTTTGGAAGCCATTGGCACATAGTATCAGAGAATTCAGTTGTTGTTTTTGACAGTCAGAGAATCCAGTTGTTGTAAGGGCCTGTTTGGTTCCCATGGACTAAAATTTGCACTTTAGTTGGACTAAACAGCCAAACACTTGAACTAAAAGTGGACTAAAATCCTTTAGTCCTTTAGTCCAAAAACCTGGACTAAAGTGGACTAAAACTCTCTTTCACTCCCCTGCCCCTGTCATTATTGCGCCGAACCAACTCCCCTGCCCCTCCCGTTTCCCCGCCGCTCCTCCCCATTTCTGGTCCCTGCGCCGCCACCTTCCGCGGTGCTTTTCCCACTGCGCCCATCCGTTCCCTCGTCGCCGGCGGCAGCTCCCGCCCGCTGGTACCTTCCCCGCTCTCGCCGGCCGCTCCCCCTCCCGTTTCCCCGCTTTTCCCGCCGCTCCTCCCCACGCCTGCTCCCGACGCAAGCACGGCATCCAGGTCTGGCCGCCCCCCACCACATCCTTCTTCCCCTTGCCTGATCCACCGCCCAAGGCCCTCCCAACGCCGGATCCACGGCCTCCTTACCTCCCCATGCCGGATCGACCTCATCCCGGCCCTCCCCAACACCATGGACCACAACCGTGAATTTCTCTCTCAAGGTTCTTCATCGCAAGGTACCCGAAGCTTCCTCCCCTCCCAGGACGCCAGCGATGAATATGATTTCGGGCCCTTCACCTCGCAGCCAGCTCACAGCCTCTCCGTTCATCACCGGCACATGGAAAACCTCGACCTGAACTCGCAGGCCGACGTGTTCCCCAACCTGGACTCGTACCAGGAGTTCCTCCAGGCCAGGGATGATGGAGTGAACTATCCCCTTCCTCCTCGTGCCCCTATAGGCAGAGGGCTTGGTCGTGGCGGAGCTCGTGGAGGTCGCCGGGCGAGGTCTGCCGGATCCACCGGAGGCAGAGTACAAGGACGCAGTGGAGCTGTTGGTAGCCGCGGAGGTAGAGGGGGGGACCCGTGGGGGAGGTAGAGTTGGTGGACGCGGTGGTGGCCACAACTTCGACCATCCACAGGAAAATGGCAGTGGCACCGGTGAGGATGAAGATGAAGACTCCCAGGGGGTAAGCCACAACTTGGACCTGTTCCCTGTAGATGAATGTATGCTAGATTCTGTATGCTAGATGAATGTGATGCTGAGTATTTTTTTTCATGCTTCTGAGTGCTAGCTATTTGTAGTTTTTTTGTGAATGCTAGCCACATATTCTGAATGTTAAATGAATGTGAATGCTAGCCACAAATGCTGAGTATTTTTGACATGCTGAGTTTTTTTCATGCTTCTGAGTGCTAGCTATTTGTGATGCTGAGTATTTTTTGTGAATGCTAGCCACAAATTCTGAATGTTAGATGAATGTTAGATGAATGGTAGCCACACTATTTTTTGACCATCCACATTAGAGGGATACAGATTGCTGCCCTGTAGATGAATGTTAATGCTTCTGATTGCTAGGTGACTGCATATGACAAGGCGAGTTGGACCGAGGAAAACACTCATATTTACTGTGATCTAGCGGTTGAACAAATAAGGGCAGGGAATTGCTTGCATGGTACAATGTCACGTAGAGGGTATAATATGATGAGACAAGGTTTTCTATTAAAGACTAGACTAAACTTAAATGTCAAGCAATTGAGGAACAGATGGACTCAATGCAAGACTTTGTACTCCTTCTGGACTATGTTGAATACTAGTACCGCACTAGGTCGAAGACCTGATGGCACTATCATAGCATCAGCTGCATGGTGGAAACGGGAGTTAGAGGTAACTGAATTAGTTTTCACTCCCATGTACTTTTTTCTTTATTGTTGCTATGTTTCTGATTACTTGTTTCTGTTTTTCCAGGGAAGATCTGAATGTAAGAAGTTCATGCATGGTGTTCCTACTTATGTAGAACAACTTGCAGAGATGTTTCATGGGGTAATAGTTGATGCATCATCTTCTTGCATCCCTGGTTCTTCGCATCAACAAGAAGAGGTGTTGGCTGATGAGGAGGGTGAAGATCAAGAAGGAGAAGGCTTTGTACATAGCCCACTAAGCAGTAACAGCCGCAAGAGAACAACTAGTACAGCAGACACAGCCGCAAGTCCAGCTAAGAAGAGCAAGAGCCCAATGATGAAGATGTTCCAGGGGATTATAAGTGAGTTGCAGGTTAGTAGAAACAAGGATGAACAAGCACTGGCAGAAATGGCAAGACAGAGGGAGGAGGAGCTGGAAAAGAGGCAGAAAATGAGGGAGGAGGAGTTACTGAAGAAATAGAGAATGAGGGAGGAAGAGTTTGAGAAGAGGCAGAAAATGAGGGAGATGGAGTCATAGAAGAAGAAGGAAGAGGCTCAAGAAGACATAAATAGATGCTTGTTTTTGGTCAAAGATGCTGGAGCAGGACCAAACACACAAGAATTTTATGTTGCAACAAGACTGTTTCATTCTGAGTACAACAGGATGGTCTTCAACATGATGGACACTAAGGAAGACCGACTGACTTGGCTGAAGAAAGCAGTCCAGGATTACAATAACTACTGAAGACCTTAAGCTTAGGACTAGTTTGAAGACCTTATTATTCAGAACATGTTTTAAGACCTTTAATGCTTAGTCTTGTTTGATGGTGATGTTACTGTGTTAAGACTTGTTAAGACTTGTTACTATATTCAGAACATGTTTTAAGTCTACTTTGTGGTTCTTGCTTTTGTGATGTTTTCTGATGATGCTTTGTGGTTCTTGCTTTTGTGGTTCTAGAAGCAATTGAGAACACTGACATGTTCCTGTTCCATCTTATAGGAAGAAGAAAATGAGTCTGATGATGATCAATGGGAAGAAGATGATAGAGATGATTATGATCGAAGAGTACAGACATACATATTCGAGTCTCAGAAGAAGAGGAGGAAAATCATAACCATAGCTGCTGCCTTGATGGGTATGTACCATTTTGACACTTACATGAACAAAGCGGCTTATAGAGTAGCTACAGAAAGTGGTTTTGAATGGGTTATGAGGACACTAGGAAGTAGGATAGCTTGCTTCAATATGTTTAGGATGAGTGAAGGTATCTTTTTGGGGCTCCATAGTGTGCTAGTTGGGTCATATGGATTGAAGTCCACTAGGAGAATGCCATCTATGGAGGCTTTAGGGCTGTTTTTATGGATATGTGGTGCCCCTCAGTCTGTTCGACAAGCTGAAGATTGTTTCACAAGGTCACTGGAGACAGTATGTAGGAAGTTTGATAAAGTTCTACAGAGTGTAACCAAGCTAGCAGTTGATATCATTAAGCCAAAGGACCCACAGTTTAGGACAGTCCATCCTAGATTGCAAGCTCCTCGCTTTACACCGTTCTTTGACAGTTGCATTGGAGCAATAGACGGGACACATATCCCTGTTGTAGTACCAACTAGCAAGGTAGTACAACATACGGGACGACATGGATATACAACTCAAAATGTGATGGCTATATGCGACTTTGATATGAGGTTTACTTTTGTCGTGGCGGGATGGCCTGGATCAGTACATGATATGAGGGTATTCAAAGATGCCATTGACAAGTTTGGAGACAAATTTCCACATCCACCTGAAGGTATTGACTTTTTCTTTTCTATGTTGTCTCATTAAAGCAATACTTGGCATGTGACTTGCATAAACCATTTGACTGCTATGTGTAGGAAAATTCTACCTTGTTGACTCGGGTTACCCAAACCGACCGGGTTATCTTGCACCGTACAAGGGAACTAAGTACCATATCCCGGAGTTTAGACAAGGACCAGTGCCAAGAGGTAAAAAAGAATGGTTTAATTATGCTCATTCTTCACTTCGTAATGTCATTGAGCGGTCATTTGGAGTTTTAAAGATGAAGTGGAGGATATTGCTTGACCTACCTAGTTATCCTATGCCAAAGCAAAGTCAAATAATTATTGCGTGCATGGCACTACACAATTTCATTCGAGATAGTTATTTGGGGGATGCGGACTTTGATTTGGCTAATAGTGACGAGAACTTTGTTCCACTCTCGGAAGCATCGTCTTCTCAAGTATCTAATACACGTCATGGAGATGAAGATCACACCATGAATCAATTCGGTGATTCGATAGCCGATGGGTTGTTCAATAGAGCATAGATGTCTACTATTTAATGGTGATGTTATGTTTGTCGTGTGCTACTGTTGTATGGACAATTTCCTCCATTTGTATGAGTGTTTGAATGTGTATGATGTTTTGTATGAACATTTTCATATCGCATGGGACCTTCATATCGCCTATTTGAATGTGTATGACGTTTTGTATGAGTGTTTGAATGTGTATGATGTTTGTATGAGTGTTTGATAGTGACGAGAACGTTTTGTATGAGCAAGGTCTTGGCGCCAGGACCTTTATATCGCCTGGGACAGCAGGGTCTTGGCGCCACCATGACTTTATGTTCTCATTTTTCTCCACTATTTTGGCTCCAGTACGTGGTCTTGGCGCCTGGACATTTCTCAACGGTTTTGGCGCCAGTAGCGTGATCGCAGGGGTAAATGAGTCATCCTACCACAACATTTATTACTTTTAGTCCATACTAGTTTAAGTAACCAAACAGTACTTTAGTCCATGGACTAAAGGTGGACTAAAACTTTAGTCCATGGACTAAGGAACCAAACAGGCCCTAAGTTGTAACTGATGATTTAGTCAAAACAATGCTACAAGGGATCAAGTTTCTCATATACCTGCGCTGGGGCAGAGCAACTTGAGGATCTCGATGCTCTTGTTGCAGTTGCAGACCACTTCGCGGCATTCGGCGTCCCACAGCATTGGCATCGAGGCCCTGTCCTCAAACCCGCCACTCCGCAGCGCGTACACCTCCCAGAGTCCTGAGGCTTCCAGTCGCCGTAGAGCCGGTCAGGGCTGTCGGGCGTGAAGGAGCTGCTATGCCGAAGGAGCAGGAAGGGGCACAGAAGGCCCCCGTCGCGGGGTCGGACATCGCCGCCTGCCACATTAGGAGCTCTGCTATGCCGCGGTCCAGCCGTGGCGCATGGCAAGGATGAGCCACGCGCGGGGTGTTGTAAGGTGTTACAAACTTATTTAGCACTAAGATTTAGACCTAAGAGAATTTATAGAAATGATTTTTTTGGATTTTAAAATTTAACTTATGTTTAAAAGTGTCATTTTGGCGAATTATATTGAACAACGGGTTAATTAGTTCCTAGATGTTCTGATTCTACGAGTTAGTACGATGTATGGACTTGTGTATGAAATGCGTAGTTGTTAAAATTAATTCAGTTTAGGTATGTTAAAAATTACGGCAACACACACACGCCGCACACATACACAACACACTAGTGGATGCCTGTGTCCACGCCTAGCCTCGTCGATGCCTTCCTGCGCGCTGGCCTTGTTGCCAGTCTCGCCTCTGCGGCCGCGTTGCCGACGCTGCTTCTCGGCGGGCTGTCCCGCTGCCGCTACCGTGTCCTAATCTCATGCTGGTTAGCCGCGTTGGGATGTGGGCTGCGCGCAGGGTCTCGTCGCCATTGGTGATTGTGGCGCATTCCTCGCCTCTTGATCCATCTACCCCATCGTACATCCGTGCCGCTTCACAGTCATCGCTTAGTGGCCGTCAGTCCTGGCTTCTGGGGTGACAAGGCACCTCACTGCCATCCATCGCTAGGTGACGTGGTGCGTCCCCCGCTCGGAGTCAGTCATCCAATTTATTTGCGTCGCACCACGTTGTTGAGTTGTCGTTTGCTCTTCTTTTCTCTGCTTGCCTGCCTCTGCTTGTCCCTTCTCTGCTGGATACAACTGCTGTACTGGACGAGCGTAGTGGCCATGTGTGCTTGCTTCCTCGCGGCCTTGCTCTGGAACACCCTATAGGAGGATTGCCGAGTCGTTCCTCGTTTTCCCACTCGCACTTGCTCAACACTGACTCCGTTCGCTCTCTCTTTCACTCCTGCTGCTACCGTCGGCGCCGACGTCGCTATGGCCCGCTGTCGTCGCTGCTGCCTCGCACGCTCATGCTCTCTCTTTCTCTCCCGCGCCCTGCAGCGCCGTCGTGGCCACGCCGTCTGTTGCCTGGTCCCTTGCGGGCGAGCGCAAACCCCATGGTCCAGCGTCAGTACTGCAGCCCCGCAGCGCTGGGCCATGGCAGCCACCACTAGCTTAGGGCCGCGCTGCCGCGCCGCACTTCATGCCCACCGGTGCTAGCCCTTCCCCTCGCGAGCGCATGCGCACCCCCTCAGCCCCACGCAGGACCTGTCGTTCTGCTCCACGGCGCTGCCCCTCCCAGGCGCCTCCTCCGCTTCGGTCCGCGCCGTGGCCAGGCGAGCCCGGTTGTGGTCACGTGCCTTCCCTGCCGCCGCGGTCGTGGCCTCTGCACGTCGTGCGCGTGGCCGGCCACTGCTTGCACTTGCAACCGCTCCCGCCACCCGAGCCGCAGCGTCCTCGCCGTTGTCCACACCATGAACATCCTCCCTTCTGGTCCAAAATTCGTCGTACACAAGGTATATCCCTCCAATTCCTTGAACCCCAAGCACCGTGAGGAAGTTATAGAGGGCTTCAAAGTGGATCGGAAGCCATTAGTTCAATGGTGTCCACGTATGTGTTGTTTTCGTTGTTGACCGCCATGGGTGTGTCTGTGACCAGCTTGGCTCGGAGCACCCCCAAGCCTAACACGACTAGTAGCGGCTCTACATCGACCTCCCAAAGCCCCGCGTGTACGTTGTTGGGGTGGAGCTAGGCCCGACGCCCTCGCCATCGCGTGCGTCATTCGCGACTGCCCTGCACACCTCTGCCGTGCGTGGCTGAGCCACCACGGGGCTTCTCTGGTGGCGTCGTTTGCGCCCACCGGTGTGGTGCGACCCCCACAAGCCCCCACACCACCCCTCTGCCGCCGTCGTGCCCTCCCTGGTCGGTCTTGGCCGCCGTCAGTGCGTCCCCGCCATGGTGCTCTGCTCTGATGTTGCTCGGGACTGGGGAACGGTGAAGATAGGCAAATATAAGGTGCTAGGCGAAGAACGGGTGACTCATTTGAATAGTGAGCTTGATCGTAGGTTTATTAGTTAAAAACCTAGGGTCCTTTTTGTAAAATGGATAGCACACCTTGGGCTTTCCCCTTTTGGGCCAGCCTGCTCCCGCGCGTGGGCTAGAGGCTCACTCATGCTGGACCAGCTTTCCATCAGATTGGGCCAACTTGGGCCGAAATGGCCTGCTTGCGCTGTCGGCCTGCCGCCACCGTGCCTGGGCCACGCGTGCGCGTCGTGCGCCTGGGCCACGCGTCCGCGTTGGGGCTACTAGGCCGCTTAGCTGCCGCCAGCCCTTTCCATTTTTCTAAATGCTTTTTTAATATAGGTTTCTAGTTAACTTGTAAAATCAATATAAAATAGTATAGGCATCCAAAAATTGTGAAACTAATTTTCTTAGGTTCCTAAAATCAGGATCTATTTGTTAGTATAATTTGTTCACCTAGTTTTAAGATGTTTCTAGGGTTGCTCTAATTGATTTAGAATGCTTAATATTTTGAAAATATAAACTTATAGAAATTTTTGTGGTAAAATGATGATAGTGTTGACTCTAAAAATTTTGTAGTGAACTCGTAATAATATTAGTTACTCACTGTAATTTTTATAGCTCCAGAATAATTAGTTCGTTAGGTTAACTATTGAGCCCTAGTTTGGATATATATTAAATCAATGAAATAGATAAAGAAATGCCTTGGGGTTTCATGACTAAAGCAATTGTTGGGGAGCAACGCCTTATTCGACAACATGGATCCACAGTCTAAGTATGGTCGTCGTTAGAACTAGCTCGTTAGCTTGAGAGGCGTAAATCGTATTTTACGAGTCACGGTTGCAGTTGATTAATTATGTCTTTGCATTGCATAACATAATAGGGATGTCGATGGATCGCGGAGTCATCGGGAGTTGCTAGAGAAATGGTACTTTTGGAGATCATGTCGCCATGATGGAAAGCTAACTTCTGGTTAAATCTTACCCAGACAAGCCCCGGTGCATAACCCCTACTTTTCTGCACTTTAAATTATATTTTTGCATTAAGTTTTAAGGAGTTGAATGAAACCCACTTGCATATATATATATATATATATATATATATATTTATCCTATGAGTTTTACTAGTATGATAGGATCGTGTAGATTGCTATGCTACATCACTCCAATAGAAGTCGAGTGATTGTCTGTCACTCGGGAGAGATAGGAAATTTATTACTGTATTATTATCACTTGGAAAATATAAATGGTGGAAATGATAAATGGTGACCGGGCAAGGATATGGTTTGGGTATTGGTGGGTGTAAGAGGTTGTGTCCTACGGCCAACGGGGCATAGCTTGGTTACACTTTTTCCCTGTCTGTGTTGGTTAAGGACCGGTCGTTGCATTGGACGATGGGCAAGTCACAGACTTATTATCTCGAGCACATACTTGGGTATGGGCGTAGGAAAGACTTGTTACTCTCTTGTCATGGGTTCTGGCTCTTTCTAGACCGACTGTCAGGGTGGTTTTTGGGTATTGGAGGCCCTTGCACCGCACTAAATTCGGGACTCAGGGGCGGGGGCCTGGAGTCCCAGTTTGGACGGGGTCTTGGACCCCGTGATAGGAGGGTAGTGGGTTGGTCCTGCTTGTGTCTGGGGTACAAGCGAGGCATGTGTTTTCGGGGTACCCAGCTGGGGCATTGATTCATGAATCACCGGTACGACTTGTCTAAAATCTAGCATCGTAGTAAGAACTGGAAGATGAAAGATGATAAAAGGAAATCTGATTGCTTACCACCTACTTGAAAGTAGCACAGGTGCTTATATAGAATGGTTAGTTAATGAACCAATGCACTGCTAATAAAAATCGAATATAAGAACACACTTTTAGTAATGCTCCTACAGATGCAATAAACCCACAAGCCAGATAGCCTTGTATATCCTTGTAGTCTTTTCTTTTCTCCTATCGGGTAAGTCTTACTTAGTACAATTGAGTACTCAGGGTTTTATTTCCCCTGTTGCAGGTCCATGGTGGATGCTAGAGCTGACCCTTGTGTGTTGATTCCTCCTGGTAGGCTCAGCGAGGATTCCTTTACGCTGCAATCATAGTTTTATTGATAACTCTCACCAAATGTTTTTATAAATAGAAGTTTTATAATCGGTTGTCCTAGTTAGTTATCAATGCTTCATCCTGTCATGAATAGCTATTTATTTCCGCTGTAATTCTAATCACATGCTTATATTCCGCTGTTCAATTAAATTGTTTATAACTCTAATAACATATTTATATTCTGCTGTTATAAATCATAAATATTATACTCTGATGTTACATGGAAAGTGAAGTAAGAAATGTAATAATGATGTAAGCCTCATTCTATCATTTATGATCCTGATGGAAAAATGTGGATTTTTGGGTTTTGCCTTGGGGTGTGCCCGACGGAACTGTGTAATTTAGTGTTCTCCCTTGAGTGCTTAGTGTCTAATGAAAGACAAGCACTCCTAAGAGACATTAGATTAGGTGGTTCTACCACAAGTGGTATCAGAGCATAAATGAGGAAATAAAGCTTAGAAAACATTTTCTAAATAAAATCTGACAACAAATTCTTCTCAAAGAATAGGACGTTTTTATGCGAAATATATAAGTAGCCCTATTACTATGGTTATGTACCCAGGATAGATGGCACTCTGCTGACTTAGGTAGACTTAATCAAGTTTCTGTAGGTACACTAACCTTAAGCATAGTCCGATAGTATCGACTAGTTACAGAAAGAGAGCGATGTGCCAAAAATCTAAGAACGATTGCCCCATATGTTGGCAACAGTGAAAGGACGTATAGGACGTGCATTCATGCATATCCTGTTTGTGCATTATAGTGACGTATTGCTTGCAGATACACTATCCATAAGTGTCATGCATGTCATATTGTGCACGACTGCCCCATTTCTGATCTAAAGTTATTTCTGTAATGTGGTTTCGTGCTTCGCGTTCACCTATGGTTCACGCCTATCGTGACCCATGTCTCATCGTACCCCTTTTCTACACTCTGGTCAGACACTTGCCTTGTAGTCATACTAGCTAGTAATGGCCTCGGACCTCACTCGCCTTGAACACGTGAAAATTTGGTCGCCTCATTCATAGTGATTCGGTGCAGGAACCCTAGTGGACTGCGTCAGGACCACTGCCGCTCTGCCTTTATAAGCAGGGCCTGGCTTAGCCATTGGTACCACCCCTCAGCGCACTTTAGCTGGTCTAGCTTTTCCTTTGAGCAAGCTTTTTGCTCAGTCCTTCCTCACAACCACCGCTAGGGATTACAGGAGCCTGGGTTAGTAGTTACTGCCTGAACATTGAGGGTTTTCCTAGAATCCTGCATGCCACCCTACAAAAGCTCAGAGTCAAAGATCATCTTGAGTATGAGGGCTGTGAGTATGAGAAGCATGGCACCAAGCGGTGCGAGGTTACTGTCTACATCAGGAAGAGTGAAGAGTTCCCT
The DNA here is from genome assembly GCF_019320115.1 of Miscanthus floridulus. Lineage (NCBI taxonomy): Eukaryota > Viridiplantae > Streptophyta > Magnoliopsida > Poales > Poaceae > Miscanthus > Miscanthus floridulus. Next base: position 16,394 of record NW_027097060.1, on the reverse strand, counting down.
GACTTCACTAAAGCCAGAAATATGACCGCAACTGAGTTTTGCTTCGTCGACACCTACCAGGTTGTGGCCCACAAAGCCTTGTGGTATCTTTGCCAGATCTATGAAGAGCCCATTGCCCATACCCCAATGAGGTTCTTTCCACCTTTGGACAAGAATCGGCGGGCATGGAGGGCTTGCAAGGAGGCTTTGCAAGGGCAGGATGCACAAGAAGACAGTCCTTCCGTGGTGCACTTCACCACATACCTACTTGCTCTGGATGAGTAGTATGACCAGCAAGCCTCGGAGCTGAGGACGTGCCTTCGTCGAGCTGAGGAAGCCAAGATCTTCTCTAGAATGCTCCAGTTGTAGCTTGCTGAAGCACATGTGAAAGGTCCTAATATGGCTAGAGGGGGGTGAATAGCCTATTTAAAAAAAATCTATAAATCAACTAGAGCAATTTGATTAGTATGACAAATAGCGTAATGCAAACTTGCTCTAGCTCTACAAGGGTTGCAAGACACCTATCCAACAATTCTAGTTGCAATGATTACTTAGGCACACAAACTTGCTACTCTAAAGAGCTCAACTAGATGAATATAAATAATAAAGCAAGCTCTCAATTCTAATTACACTAAAGAGCTTGTGTCAACTAGTTTGCAAGAATGTAAATAAGTGAGTAAGGTGATTATACTGACGTGTAGGGGATGAACCAATCACAAGATGAATATATAGCCAATCACCGGGAGAAGCCAAAGACAAGAGACAATTGATTTTCTCCCGAGGTTCACGTGTTTGCCAACATGCTATGTCCCCGTTGTGTCGACCAACACTTGGTGGTTCGGTGGCTAAGAGGTGTTTCACAAATCTCATCCACACGATAGGACACCGCAAGAACCGACCCACAAGTGAGGTAACTCAATGACACAAGCAATTTACTAGAGTTACCTTTCGGCACTCCGCCAGGAAGGTACAACTCCCCTTACAATCACCGAAGGCGGCCACGAATAATCACCAACTTGTGTCGATCCTCCACCGCTGCTCCAACCATCTAGGTGGTGGCAACCACCAAGAGTAACAAGCGAAATCCGCAGCGCAACACGAATACCAAGTGCCTCTAGATGCAATCACTCAAGCAATGCACTTGGATTCTCTCCCAATCTCACAAAGATGATGAATCAATGATGAAGATGAGTGGGAGGACTTTGGCTAAGCTCACAAGGTTGCTATGTCAACGAAAATGTGCAAGGGAGCTCCCTTGAGCCGGCCATGGGGCTATAAATAGAGCCCCATCAAATAGAGCCGTTATACCCCTTCACTGGGCAAAACGCGCTCTGATCGGACGCTCCAGTCATACTGACCGGACCCTGGACACAGCGTCCGGTCCACAGATGTAAGCCACGTGTCATTCTGAGTTAAACTTGAGCCGCCAGATCACAATGGCTATTAACTGACCGGACGCTCCGGCAAAACTGACCGGACGCTCTGGCAAAACTGACCGGACCCTGAACCACCAGCGTCCGGTCATTTACAGTAAGGGTCCAAATCTGGTTTTCTTCGATCGGACGCGTCCGGTCCATCTTGACCGGACACAGATCAGCGTCCGGTGCTAAACCCTAGTCACTGTGTCGCCATGTCAGTTTGACCGGACGCAGAAACCAGCGTCCGGTGCATCTTAGGTTTAGCGTCCGGTGCAACACCAAAACTGGCGACCTTTCTGCCACACCTAACCGGACGTGCGCTGCCAGGGTCCGGTGCTTTCAGACCCAGCGTCCAGTCAGTTGACCGATGCCAGCGTCTTTGCGATCAGCTTGTTTTTACTTCTAACTTCTTTACCCTTGGTCCAATGTGCCAACCACAAGAAATTTGCATTCGGCGCAATAGAAAATAGGCATTCCATTTTCCCGAAAGCGCCGAATCCCGCCTCAACCCTAAGTGGGATTCGGCGCTTTCAGGAAAATAGAATGCCTATTTTCTATTGCGCCGAATGCAAATTTCTTGTGGTTGGCACATTGGAGCAAGGGTGAAGAAGTTCTCGGCGGGAGGGAGAGAGGGACCCAAACCCATCTCAACCCTACAAACACCACCTCCTTTGTAGATGTGCCAACACAACCAAGTGTATCACCTTGTGCACAAGTGTTAGCATATTTTCACAAACATTTTCAAGGGTATTAGCACTCCACTAGATCCTAAATGCATATGCAATGAGTTAGAGCATCTAGTGGCACTTTGATAACCGCATTCTGATATGAGTTTCACTCCTCTTAATAGTACGGCTATCTATCCTAAATGTGATCACACTCACTAAGTGTCTTGATCACTAAAACAAAATGGCTCCTACATTTTATACCTTTGCCTTGAGCCTTTTGTTTTTCTCTTTCTTCTTATTCCAAGTTTAAGCATATGACCATCACCATGCCATCACCATTGTCATGATCTTCGCCATTGCTTCATCACTTGGAGTAGTGCTACCTATCTCATAATCATCTTGATAAACTAGGTTAGCACTTAGGGTTTTATCAATTATCCAAAACCAAACTAGAGCTTTCAACATGCCAGTGCGGCAGCCGCTGAGAGTTGGGAGACTACCATGTCGAAAGCTCTAAAGGAGGCCGAAGATTGGCATGTCCATCAGTTGGGTGAGGCCTATCTTGTCACCAGGGCCAAGCAGAGGACGATGGCTGTTGAATGGCAGGATCCCTTGATTGTGGAGGGAATCCCTATCCATCCGCCAGAAAGAAGGAGAACCGGTGTTTCAGTACCGCCAGCACCTCCACCCTCAGAAGTATCAGAAGTAGAACCCTTGATTCCTCTCACTCAACCATTGCCAAGAGTAGAGGCAAATCCATAGCCAGGGTGGTAGAAGAATCCGCTGAGCCAAGAATGAAGATGTGTGGTCTAGAGTAGATTAGTTGCCTTAGGATGATGTACCCATAGTAGTAGTGTTTTTCAACGCTGTTCTCCAGCATTGTACTCTTGCTGTTGTTTCTCATTCATAGTTGTTGAGGTAGTCTGACCATAGGGAAGGTGAATGATGTGTCATGAATGGGAGACTGGATGCCTGTAAGATGTACCCGTATAAGACCATTGGAATGTGCATTTTGTTTAGTTTGCGGTGTTTATTGCGTCCATCTACCCTTAAGTCTCGTTAGATGTGTTTAGGGTTTTCAAGGGCGATGTTAAGTGGGTTACAAGAGAAGTTACCATTCAGATACCAACTGACCAGGCATGATTGGAGAACATAGGACACTATATTGACTAATTGTGGATGTCCCAGCAGAACACTTGAATCTCTTTAAATCCAATCCATTGTTGGATTTAAACTCCTAAACTCTTTGTTCCTTGTTGCAAAAGGAACCCTTGTTGTTTGCATCTTTCCTTGCAATACTACTCTTATTCTATGGTCTATGACCCCGCCGCCTTCATGGCGTGTAAGTTGGTAATAGTGCCAGGTTAATAGCTTATGGTGCTATGATGAAACCGAGGGCCCCTATGGAACAGCTACCACATGGTGACGCTGCTCGGCATGTGCTGGTATCAAGGTTGTTGACCAAGTACCTTTACCAAGTTACAACGCTATACCGCTTTTGCTACAAAATATTTTCCTTGGAAATATTCAGGTGTTCAAACGGAAAATCCAGAACAGGTTGATGAAATAGTGTTCGCTCAAGTAAACATGAGGAGGTGGTTTTGGAGGAAGCGTGTATGTCGTTATCTCAGTTCATACAAAGGTTGGTGCATATTGTGGACAAGGAAGGCAAAGCAAAAGAAGAGTAGTAAGAAAAGTTAGCCATGGGGGATTGTAAAAGCCTGAGTGGATGTCATGTCCCAAGCCCTGTGTTTAGTTGACTGCACTACACATGCCGGGTCACCATCTCCACATGTCCTACGGATGTCGTCTGTGTCGGGTCTATTAGCACCCTGTTCTCGCATGCCCACGGCATCGTGCCACACTCACCGTCTTCGTGCACAGTGCATTTCTCCTTTTCCCAACATCCGATCAGCTCTCGACCCCATACCGCCCCCCCTTCCCCTCCCTCCCTTCTTTCTTCTGTTGGGAACATGGTCGCCCGCATGCCTCCCTCATTGAGCACACCCTCTTATCTCCCCTCCTTTATTTCTCCTCCGCTAGCTTGTGCAGGGAGCACACCATGGCCGTATTTATCCCCACAGCATGAACCATCTATGTATCACATCAACACCATCTCCACTTCTGGTGAATTGTGTTCCACCTCCATTCGCCACTATAAGATGCCCTTGGTGCTTGCTCTTCTTCTTTATCCCCACCCCCTTGCATCTGAAGTTGAGTTATGAGATCCAGTCGCCATTGTAGAGCTAGGTTCGTCAGTCTGTGGTGATGGTGTAAGCTGAGAAGAAGAAGGATCTGGTTTCATCAAAGAAGTTCAAGTTCCCTTTGGTTAGTTCAGTCTTAGAGTTCATGATGTTTGACTTCTCAGTCTCCTATTTCTAGATCTGTTGGACCTACGCCATGTTTTGGATAATCATCTTCCTGTTGTTTCCCATTGTCCTCGTCTATCTCGACTTCCAAATTAAGCTTTGGTTGGATTAGGTTGCTCTGAACCATGTATCCCTAAATCTCTATGTGGCTTAGCATTCGAAGTTGTGTAATCTTTTGTGTGATCTCTGATCTTTGAAATGTAATCGCATTTCCCCTCTTCTGGTTCTTACTTCGAATCTCTGGATGAGATTCTTTTTAGGGGGGTTGGTTGTAACATCTCTAGTGTTACGAGCTTGCTTAGCACCAAGATTTAGACCTAAGACGATTTACCGAAATGATTTTCTCAGATTTTAAAATTTAACTTATATTTAAAAGTGTCATTTTAGAGAATTATATTGAACAATGGGTTAATTAGTTCCTAGATGTTCTGTTTCTATGAGTTAGTATGATGTGTGGACTAGTGTACAAAATGCGTAGTTGTTGAAATTAATTTGGTTTAGGCATGTTAAAAATTATGGCAATACACACGCATGCCGCACACATACACAACACACTCATGGATGCCTGTGTGCACGCCTAGCCTCGTCGCTGCCTTGCTGCGTGCTGGCCTCATTGCCACTCTTGCCTCTATGGCTATGTTGCCGACACCACTTCTCGGCGGGCTATCGCGCTGCCGCTACCGTGTCCTAATCTCATGTTGGGTAGCCGCATTGGGACGTGGGCTGCGTGTAGGGTCTCATCGTTGTTGGTGATCATGGCACATTCCTCGCCTCTTGATCCATCTACCCCAACGTACATCCATGCCGCTTCACAGTCATCACTTAGTGGCCGTCGGTCCTAGCTTCTGGGGTCACAAGGCACCTCACTGCCGTGCCGATCGCTAGGTGACGTGGTGCGTTCCCCACTCAAAGTTAGTCATCCAATTTATTTGCATCACGTCGCGTTGTCGAGTTGCCATTTGCTCTTCTTTTCTCTACTTGCCTGCCTCTACATGTCCCTTCTCTGCTGGATACTGTTTCTGTATTGGACAAGCGTAGTGGCCATGTGCGCTTGCTTCCTCGTGGCCTTGCTCTAGAATGCCCTATAGGAGGATTGCCGAGTCGCTCCTCATTTTCCCTCTCGCGCTTGCTCAGCACTGACTCTGTCTGCTTTCTCTTTCACTCCTGCTGCTACCGCCGGCGCCGACGTCATTGTGGCCCGCTACCACCGCCGCTGCCTCACATGCTCATGCTCTCTCTTTCTGTCCCATGACATGCAGCGCCGCCATGGCCACGCCGTCCATCGCCCGGTCCCTTGCGGGCGAGCGCGAACCCCATGGTCCCACGTCAGTACTATAGCCCCACAGCGCTGGGCCACGACCGCCACCACCCACTCAGGACCATGTCGCCGTGCCACGCCTCATGCCCGCCGGTGCTGGCCCTTCCCCTCATGAGCGCATGCGCACCCCCTCGGCCCTACGCTGGACCCGCGCTCTGCTCCACGGCGCTGCCCCTCCCAGGCACTTCCTCTGCCTCGGTCCGCACCATGGCCAGGTGAGCCTGGTCGTGGCCGCGCGCCTTCCCTGCCACTGTGGTCGTGGCCTCTGCACGCTGTGCGCATGGCTGGCCGCTACTCACACCTGTGGCCACTCTCGCCACCCAAGCCGCAGCGTCCTCGCCGTCATCCACGCCATGACCGTCCTCCCTTCTGGTCCAAAATTCATCATACGTAAGGTATATCCCTCCAATTCCTTGAACCCCTAGAACCATGAGGAAGTTATAGAGAGCTTCAAAGTTTATCAAAAGCCATTAGTTCAACGGTGTGCACGTATGTGTCGTTTTCATCATTGGCCGCCATGGGTGTGTCTATGACCAGCTCGGCTCAGAGCACCCCCAAGCCTAGCATGACTAGTAGTGGCTTCGCCTCGACCTCCCAAAGCCCCACACGTACGCTATTGGGGTGGAGCCAGGCCCGATGCCTTCGCCATCGCGTGTGTCATTCGCCACCGCCCTGCAACATCTGCCGCGTGTGGCTAAGCTGCCATGGGGCTTCTTTGGTGGCACCGTTTGCACCCACCGGTGTGGTCCGACCCCCACAAGCCCTCGCACCACCCCTCCGCTGCTGCCATGCCCTCCCTGGCTAGTCTTGGCCACCGTCGGAGCGTCCCCACCACGATGCTCTGCTCTGGTGATGCTCGGGGACTGGGGAACGGTGAAGATAGCAAATACAGGGTGCTTGGCGAAGAACAGATGACTCATTTGAATAGTGAGCTAGATCATAGGTTTTTAGTTAAAAACCTGGGGTCCTTTTTTGCAAAATGGACAGCATGCCTTGGGCTTTCCCCTTTTGGGCCGGCCTGCTCCCACATGCGGGCCAGAGGCTGACTCGCGCTGGACCTGCTTTCTATCGGATTAGGCCGGCTTGGGCCGAAATGGCCTGCTCGCGCTACCGGCCGGCCACCACCATGTCTGGGCCGTGCGTGCACGTTGTGCGCCTAGGCCGCTTAGCCGTCGCTAGCCCTTTCCATTTTTCTAATTGCTTTTCTAATATAGGTTTCTAGTCTTGTAAAATCAATATAAAATAGTATCGGCATCCAAAAATTGTGAAACTAATTTTCTTAGGTTCCTAAAATCAGGATCTATTTGTTAGTATAATTTGTTCATCTAGTTTTAAGATGTTTCCAGGGTTTCTCTAATTGATTTAGAATGCTTAATATTATGAAAATGTAAACTTGTAGGAATTTTTGTGGTAAAGTGATGATCGTGTTGACTCTAAAAATTTTGCTGTAAACTCCTAATAATATTAGTTACTCACTGTAATTTTTATAGCTCTAGAATAATTAGTTCACTAGGTTAATTATTGAGCCCTAGTTTGGATATATATTAAATCAATGAAATAGATAAAGAAATGCCTTGGGGTTTCATGACTAAAGCAATTGTTGGGGAGTAACGCATTATTTGACAACATGGATACGTAGTCTAAGTACGGTCATTGTTAGAACTAGCTCATTAGCTTGAGAGGCGTAAATCGTATTTTACGAGTCACGATTGCAGTTGATTAATTACGCCTTTGCATTGCATCGCATTGCATATCATAATAGGGACATTGATGGATCACGGAGTCATCGGGAGTTGCTGGAGAAATGGTCCTTTTGGAGATCATGTCGCCATGATGGAAAGCTAACTTCTGATTAAATCTTACCTAGACAATCCATGGTGCATAACCCCTACTTTTCTGCACTTTAAATTATATTTGTGCATTAAGTTTTAAGGAGTTTAATAAAACCCACTTGCATATATATATTTATCCTATGAGCTTTACTATTATGATAGGATCGTGTAGATTGATATGCTACATGACTCAGATAGAAGTCGAGTGATTGCCTGTCACTCAAGAGAGATAGGAAATTTATTACTGTATTATTATCACTTGAAAAATATAAATGGTGGAAATGATAAATGGTGACTGGGCAGGGATATGGTTTGGGTATTGGTGTGTGTAAGAGGTTGTGTCCTGCGGCCAACGAGGCATAGCTTTGTCACACTATTTTCTCTATATGTGTCGGTTAAGGACCAGCCGTTGCATTGGACGATAGGCAAGTCACAGACTTATTATCTCGAGCACATACTTGGGTATGGGCGTAGGGAAGACTTGTTACTCTCTTGTCATGGGTTCCAGCTCTTTCTAGACCGACTGTCAGGGTGGTTTTTGGGTATTGGAGGTCCTTGCACCGTTCTGAGTCCGGGACTCAAGGGCGGGGGCTTGGAGTCCTAGTTTGGACTGGACCTCATGATAGGAGGGTAGTGGGTTGGTCCTACTTGTGCCTGGGTATAAGTGGGGCGTGTGTTTTTTGGGTACCTAGCTGGGGGCATTGATTCGCGAATCGCCGACATTTCGGTACGACTTGTCTAAAATCTAGCACCATAGTAAGAACTAGAAGATGAAAGAGGGTAAAAGAAAATCTGATTGCTTACCACCTGCTTGAAACTAGCATAGGTGCTTATATAGAATGATTAGTTAATGAACTAATGCACTGCTAATAAAAATCGAATATAAGGACGCACTTTTAGTAATGCTCCTGCAGATGCAATAAACCCACAAGCCAGATAGGCTTGCATATCCTTGGAGTCTTTTCTTTTCTCCTATCATGTAAGTCTTGCTGAGTACAATTGAATACTCAGGGTTTTATTTTGCCTGTTGCAGGTGACAGGTGGATGCTAGAGCTGACCCTTCTGTGTGGATTCTTCCTGTTGGGCTCAACAAGGATTCCTTTACGCTACGATCATAGTTTTATTTGTAACTCTCACCAAATGTTTTTATAAATAGAAGTTTTATAATTGATTATCCTAGTTAGTTATCAATGCTTCATCCTGTCATGAATAGCTATTTATGTTCGCTGTAATTATGATCACATGCTTATATTCCGCTGTTCAATTAAATTGTTCATAACTCTGATAACATGTTCATATTTTGATGTTATAAATCATAAATATTACACTCTGATATTACATGGAAAGTGATGTAAGAAACGTAATAATGATGTAAGCTTTATTCTATCATTTGTGATCCTGATGTAAAAATGTGGATTTTTGGATTTTCTCTTGGGGTATGCCCGATGGAACTGTGTAATTTAGTGTTCTCCCTTGAGTGCTTAGTGCCTAATGAAAGACAAGCACTCCTAGGAGGCATTAGATTAGGCGGTTCTGCCACAAGCGTGTGCCCCCACAGCATCCAGGAGACGACCGCGGTGACCGATGAGGGGTCCTATGAGGCCGTGTTGCCCGAATTTTTTATTTCTTTGCCTTTTTTTGAAAAAATTTCACAAATATGCACCTAGAGGTAAGATTTCACAATTTGGACCCTTAGCTCAGTGCCATCATTGCTGGCGCCCATGCCTTGGGCTTGACGCAGATGTGGCGGTGACATAGCAGGCAACTCGATGCCAAGCTTGGCGCCGTATATCCTAGCGCTGAGCTTGGCACCGTAGATCTTGGAGCCGAGCTTGGCGCCATAATCTATGGCGCCGAGGTGGTGTTTTAACCCCGGCCTCAACCTTTTTGCCCAAGCCTTTTTCCTCTTCTTTCTCCTCCCTCTCGGGTTTTTTCTCTCCCCACTTCACCCTACCTCACGAATCGGCATATTAGACCTTAGAAACTTTGATTTGATCTGTAGATCTTTGAGAGCAAGGTATCCTCGCTCCCCTCCTAGTTTTTTTGCATCGATTAAGAATCGTCATTACTTAGAGTTTCATTCTATCCCTCAATATTTATATTAAACAACAGTAGGATGATGCCAAGGCATGGAAAAGCTAGCAAACCTAAGTAACCACAGCGCATGTATTTATGTTATGGGTTTATTGTTGTGCATCAAATGGGAAACCCTAGGTTTAGGGTTTAATGTTAATCGCTTTCGGTTCTTAGAACGAAATTGGTTGTATTGTCGTTATGGTTCCCATTGACATTAATTTGTGATGTTTTGATTTTTGTTTGTTAAATTACATCCGTGTTGTTAGATGCAAGTATCGGGAGGAGTTTTGGCGAAAACGGGGTCGTCCTCGAGAATTATACCCTGACACGTCTAGCAAAGATGCCCCCGTCCCTCCTGACCTCCCTGTCCTTAACTGTGACTGTGGTTTCTTGGCCCACGTGTTTCAATCGAGACATCCAGACACAGTGGCGCATTGCTTCTACACATGCAGTCATTTTAATGTAAGTAATTGTTTCCACTATCTTTTTTCTCTATTTGTGTAAGTATGCTACTAATATTTTGTTGGAATCTTGTTGTGTAGGACCATGAGAGGTGCTTTTTCTTTTAGTGGATCAACAGTGTAGATAAGTTTGACCCTAGGTACCTCCTTTTCGATAATTGGTTTAGAGGGAGACATCCACATGAGCACTTCAAGCGGTGGGTTCCACCCCCCTAACCCCCTATCAATGATGGCTAAGGAGAAGCACCTAGCCACAGTTAGACGACTCGAGGAACCTCCTCTGTGCGAATGTGGAGATCGAGCTATGATAAACCCTGAGAATACGTTGGAGTTTGTGTGTCCGAACAAACACGAAGTAAGTGGAAAGTGTATCTGTTTAAATGTTTAGCCCTATGTGTGCGTGTACTAATGTCTCCTCTTTTAGGTGTATGGATTTGTGAAGTGTCATTTCAAGGAGTGGCTCTATGGTCCTAAGAATCAATGGCCAAAGCCATCAAAGGCAAAGGAAAACAAGAAAGAAAGGTTAATTTACAAAGCACCTCCAGTCAAGTGTGAATGTGGTGTTAAATCCAACTACAATATAGTCCCTTTGGAGCTTGGAATAGGCCATTATTGCGGCCATATGGTTGACTATGATGAGGTTGGTTATTTTTGTGGTAAACATGAAATTGTATTTTATTTCTTTTGCTAAAACATATATGATATAATTTTTTGTTTGAACAGAGCACTAGGAAATGCAGGTGGGAATGTTATGATGGTCAAGCTAAGTTCTTGGATGAACTGAAGGGGAGGCAAGTAATTGCATGAAAGAGGGGATATGGACCTGACTACGTCAACCTATTCATTAAACATCACAAAAACAAGATGCGTGAGTTTGCTGGACAGCACACTATTCGTAACCCGATCGATGTTGGGCTTGACAAATGGAGATTAGAGAGACGGATGACATTAGAGGAGGAGAGAGAGCAAGGAAGGAGACAAGGGAGGAGACAAGAGTATAGATGTAGGTCTTGAACGAGCATGTTGTTGCATTATGTGCCAGTGAGTGCTTGAAAGCCTTTTTTTGTTGCCTGATTTTAAATGTAATATAATCATGTTGCTAACTGATTGCATTTTATATATGAAGGGATTGGATACAGCGAGGACCATGACATAGAGGTGGCTCTTGCAAGGTATGAGAAAAAGAAGTTAGATGAGCATAGAACGTGAGATGGTCGCACCGTTCAATCACCGATTGTGTTGTCTGATGAGGGGGACAAGGATGACGACACTGGTAGACTGAGTGAGCTCATCGCTCTAGCAGAGGCGGGCTTACAGGCGAAGGAGGCTGAGGACGACACTGGTAGACTGAGCGAGCTTATCGCTCTAGCAGAGGCGGGCTTGCAGGTGGAGGAGGCTAAGGATGATAGTGGCAGACTGAGCGAGCTCATCGCTCTAGCAGAGGCGGGCTTGCATGCGGAGGAGGATGATGATCTCACATAGTTCTCCCACTAATCCATACATCCAATTGGAATCATTCGCCTAAGGATGTTGGGAGGAGAACCTAGGTGTAGTACACCCTCAACTGCAATGACATCATCATCATCGCCAAGGCAATGTAGCTCCTCCCAAGTCCTTGCAACCATCTCACTAAACGATGGCTTCTCATTGAATAGCACAGGCATGCTTTGCATGTCAACAAACTCAACATATCCATAGCGATCGCTTTCAACAGTGCCTCCATGATAAATGGTCACTAGGTTGTCCATCTATTTCAAACACGTAACGAAACACATGTCCTTTGGTCCAAATTAGACGATAGATAGTACCTAACAAGTACTTTCTAACTACAAACTAAGTAAATAAGATAGTAACTACATACATAGATACAGTGTACTCACTAAATAGCTAGATCTTATTTAGTTAACTAAATATATAACTACCTATCTAAGTAGCTATCTAACTATATCTATGTACCTATGTATCTATGTTTCTATCTATCTACATATCTATCTCACTAGATCACTAACTAAATCAACTACATGAGTCATCACATTAACTAGTAAATAACAAAGGCCAAAACTACTATACTACAATCAAAGCTAACTAAGTACGCACATTGCATATTCACAATTTTTACCTATCCGACGATGGAGTCGTGGACGTCGACGGAGTCGCAGCGGATGCCAGGTGTGGGTCAGGTCGACGAGCTGGGCCGGTGGTGGCATGGCCGGGCGCTGCAGGTGCCGGGGCTGACGGTGGCGCGCGGTGGGCGCGGGAAGCCCGGTGGTCCGCGCGGCAAGGCCGGCACGGCGGGCACCTGGCATGGCGGGCACGACTGAGGCCAGCGGTGGCGAGCGGCACGACGGATGAGGCCAAGCACGGGCGACACGACGGTCACTGCGCCGACGCGGCGGGGCGTGACCAAGGTGGCCGCGGGCGCTGGCGGCACATCGGGCGAGGCGAGGGCACGGCAAGGGCGAGGGCGAGGGCGCGCGGGCGTGGGCGGCCGGGGGCGGGAGAGCGCGCGGGCGATGGCAGCGGTGCGCTGATCGGGTGAGGCGAGGGAGGTGAGAGAGAGAGGGAGAGGAAGAGATAAAGGATTGGGGCCCATACGTAAGACAGGCTTGGCGCCAGTAACCCTGGTGATGAGGTCGGTGCCAAGATCTACGGCGCCGAGCTCAGCGCTAGGGTTACTGGCACCGAGCTGCCTGCCAAGTCACCGCCATGTCTCCTTCGAGCCCAAGAGCTCGGCGCCAGCAATGCTGGCACTGAGATGTGTAAGCTCGGCGTCAGCAACGATGGCGCCAAGCTAAGGGTCCAGATTTTGAAATCTTACCTCTAGGGGCATATTTGTGAATTTTTTTTAAAAAAGAGCTAAAAATAAAAAATTCGGCCATGATGCAGCAGGCGAGGAAGGGAGGAGGCGGCGGCGGCGTAGGAGATGTGGCCCATGTCCAATGACTTCAGCATGAGTGCGGGTGGACGGGGACATTTTGGGTAAGAACAAGTTTAGATAAATTTGCAATAAAGCTACTGTATTTTTTTTATAATAGTAAAGCTAAATTTTGCTTGAGTGTTTAGGGTTTTTTTAGCAAAGCTTGAGTGTTTAGTGGCTAAACAGACTGCTCGGTCCGACATGGCACGACCTACTAAGGTCGGGCTAGGCACAGCACGCCGTGCCGCTGGGCTATGCCTGATAGGGTCACGGGCTTGAGCAATGGCCTAGGGTTTAGGCACGGTGCTATGGGTCATGCTAGCGTGAAAGCATGACATGATCAACGGGCCAGCCAATCCGAGGTCCACTAAATGTCACCATAGACCAGTGAAAAGAAGGGAATTAATTGGGAGGCAGCGTGAGTTGTGGGAGATGGCAACCGAAGTCCGAGATAATCAAAATGAAGCCTTGAAGGCATACTTCCAATGTGGCTGTCGATGCGGGACCCAAAGGATACCCCGCAAGGGAGAGAGAAGATCTGGTCCAACTAGGATTCTTCCCATATAATCTTAGTAGTAGAACTATTCAGTAATCCTACTAGGAAATCTCATTGTAAACCGACTAGGACTCTGGCCTCCTGACTATATAAAGGAGGGCAGGGCTCCTAAGAGAAGGGGACAGCAATTGTACAACACAACACATCACAATCAATCCAACGCAAAGGCTAACCCGACTGGACGTAGGGTTATTACTCGATCTACGATCGAGGGCCTGAACCAGGATAAATCGACTGTCTCTTGCGTTCACCATCGAGTTCAGCATACGCTGAAGCCCGAACATACTGCCTTAGGTATCCCCGTGGCAGGCTATCGGTGGTAAAACATCGACAGCTGGCATGCCAGGTAGGGGCTTTTGGCGACTTTGCATCCGAGAGCTCGATGGACCTCGATAACATGATCTTCCCGATGGGATCAACTTTCATCTTTGGATCATGGATCTGCGAGGCGGACAACTACGGCAAGCTTCAAAGCCATCTCCTCAAAGATCCGGATCATCATGAAGAATTTCCTATTTCAACAACTACGACGGATCAGCTCACCAGAAGATTCGCGCAGCTCATAATATCCGATTCGAATAAGATTTCATGGCTACGCGCATCCGACTTGAATTCAAGTTCCATGTCCAAGGTGAAGTCTTATTCGAGTGCTTTCAAGAAACCGAGTTCTTTTTCAGCAGGATTCCAGAGCACAACCCAAAACAACTCGGATTACATTCAGAGTTCTTTCAAGAAGTCAAATTCTTTTCCATTTGGGCTCGACAACATGGCAAAATCCTATCAGGGACAATTCAAAAGATCTTTCAATCTAATGTTTGGGATACCACTGACAGGAGCCTAGGAGGGACTAGTGCTGATGATAACATCACAAGATTGTATCATCCACTGGCCAGGTTCCGTTCCTGAAGATAGCGGAACCCAACTAGTCGGCACAACAACAATAGCTATTCTACCTTACCAAGAAGGAGACTCGATCTACGACATCGAAGCATCTACTGAAGTCATCAGCAACTCCAATAGTATGAAAACTAACACCAATAACAGAACGGCTCACGCACGGGAAGTACTCATGGTTCGACGTCCTCGGTCACCATTAAATCCCCCAGAAGCACCTGATGTCAGGTCATCGGATGAATCAGAATCCAACATATCACCCTTTGCCCAGGGCTATGATGGAGAAACAGAGAGTCAGAAATAAGCTAGAGAAAGGAAAAACAAGTTGAAGCAAGGGCGCCAACACCGTGCTAGGCAGCACAGGGAAGCCTGGACCAGATATGAGTCAGATTTGGCTGAATACGACAGAAGAAAATCACAACGAGAAGTCGAAGGAAGACGCACGGCAAATACGCCTTACGATAAGATTCGAGAAGCATTAGAAGAACTCAGAACAACTTCACATCCCGATGAGAAGTATGAATAGCTCCAAGACTTACTCCGGTCAATGATCCCAAGAACGCATGAAGATAGAGACCAATCAAGACTACCCGCCAGATTAATGACCCACAGGCAAGAAGATCAAAATCAAAGGAAGTCTGCCTTCGAAAGACTTGGGCCAGGTGGAAGCCATAACGGAGGAAGTAGGAAGGAACATAATCAAGGCCACCAATTTGAACAACCAAGAAAGACCAGGAGTAAGGTGCCTACCCGGACAGTCTCGCAGAGTTATTCCCATCAAAACAATAGTTGGCCAGAAGGAGGTGCCAAATCCAAATTCAAAGAAGCCAAAATGCACGACAGATTCCCCTGTTTCACGAACAGGCTTGCGTCAGTACGATTACCTCACAAGTTCAAACCATCTAACCACTCCAAGTATGATGGCAAAACTGAACCAAGACAATGGCTCAGAATATATTCACAATCAATTGAACTAGCCGGAGGAGACGACGATATCAAAACCCTGTTCTTCCCCATGGCACTAGAAACTATGCCCCTCCAATGGTTCGATAAATTGAACCCAGGATCGGTCAGAAATTAGGAGGATTTGCAAAGAGCTTTTTGTGAAAATTTCACGGGTATCATCACGCACCCAATCACTCATGCAGAACTAAAAGGACTCAAGCAAAAGGGAGGCGAAAGTCTCAGAAATTACTATTGACGATTCGGCGAACTGCGGGCTCAAGTGCATGACATCACCGAACGAGAAGTAATTGAAGCTTTCTCTCACGGAATCATGGCTAGGTGGCAATTTCAAGACTTCTGCAAAGAAAATCTAAGAAACAATGAAGAATTCAGACAAATAGTAGAAAAGATGATTACTGCAGAAGAAAAAACACGAGAGAGGTTCCCGGATAGAAGCAACCAGGACAACCCGGATAAGCAAAATCATCGGAATAACAGACATCAAGAAAGAAAATGTAGACCAGACAATACCGTGGCAATGGCCGACAAATCAAAGAAGTTCTCCAAACCCAGAAGATATGATGACATTGAAAAGATACGTTGCCCATTGCACCCTAATGGGAGGCACACCATCGGAAATTGCTACACTTTCAATGATCGATACACAAGAAAAGATAGTAAGGAGAACACCAAAGAGGACATTTAGAAAAAAGATGAAGACAACCACGAGGACAAAGATTCCAAAAACCCAGGGGAATGGTGGCAGTGATCTTCTCAGGGGCTCCAGATTGCAGAAGCAAACATCAAGAAAAACTAGCACTACGGACTATCATGACAGCAGAACCGGCTACACCAAGATATCTCAATTGGTCACAATATCCAATCCAATTTTTAAGAGAAGACCAATGGACTAGCGTAGGGAACACAGGCCATTACCCACTAGTTCTAGACCCAACTATTG